>NW_012106075.1:146522-153709 GCF_000951045.1 Mandrillus leucophaeus | reverse complement strand
AAGCGATTCTCCTGCCTCAGCCTCCCAAGTAGCTGGGATTACAAGTGCGTACCACCATGCCCAGCTAATTTTTGTATTTTTAGTAGAGATGGGGTTTCACTATGTTGGTCAAGGATGGTCTCGATCTCTTGACCTCATGATCCACCCGCCTCAGCCTCCCAAAATACTGGGATTGCAGGCATGAGCCACTGCACCCAGTCAAGAACCTCTTACTCTTATAGCCTGCATAGACAAAGTTGGTCACAGCTCAGATAGCTTTGAACACAGAGTGAAGTATGTGCTTGGATCAAACCCTGACCACCTCCAAATCATCCAGGTAATCACGGACAAGCTGTTTGGCGTGGGTGGGCTCTGTGTAGTTTGCATTCTGCAAGTGACACTGGGGACCCATGTGTGTACAGGACACCGCAAACTGCTGGGCTAAATTCAGACTATACAAATGGGCAAAGCCCCCCAGACACATACACAGTCCCATGGCCAGTGTGACCTTCTTTGCTGTGTGCGGGGGAGTCGTGGAAGGCCACACACTGTGGCACCTTGCTTTCTTCAAATGTGACTTGGGACAAAGTCACAAAGTCATCAGCGTTCCCTGAGGGCCAGCTGTGCCCTCAGGGAACGCCTGCTGGCTCGGGGAGGCGCTGGACATGCTCCTCCTCTATGAATGGATAGTATATCCGCTGCAAGGCTTCTCTCTGTGCTCTCCCTCTCCACGTCCTTGGCAGGGTCCAGGCCATGCCACATACCCAATCAATAAATGCTTGTTGAAAGCTCAAGTGAATGAGAGGAAACGAAGATGGAACCAAGGTTTGAAAGATCAAGCAGTTTCCGGCCTCTTCCTCTGTGGGGCCCATTCACAGGGAGCCTGTGTCCCGGTCGCCTCCCACCCGCCAGCCTGGCTCATCCCGAGCCTCACAGATGCATATTCATGTGCACAGGGAGGCAGTCACAACTGGAGGGTCACAGAAGAACTGAGCTGTGCAGAGGTCACCAACAAGCCAGCAGCACCACCTGCTGCTGCCAGGGCGGAAGACAGTCTCTGTCCCAGCCCAGGCAGTGGGCGGGAATGCAGAGAGAGGGCTCCAGCCAGCCAAGGTCTTCTGAATCAGCAGGCTGTGAGCCCTCCTCAGACCAGGTGGCTGCTTTGTGGGTCTGGAACAGAGGAGGAAGTGCCCCACTGACCTGGCAGGCTCCAGTCTCCCTCCTTTCAGCCCTGAGCATTTCCTCCCAAGGCCACTTGGCCAAGCTGCTTCTAGTGCTGCTTGGAAAAAACTGGTAATGATGGTAATGATGGGGTTCACTACAAATGGTGGCTTTCAAAACAGTGTTTCTTTCATCCAGAGGGCACAGCTAACAGTGTTATGGGAAGGGACTCCAATCTTTCTAATTTATGAATACGTCTCAGGATGGAGGGGTGACCCTGAAAATGTGCACTATTGGATTTAACTAGATGCTAAACAATAAATCCAATACCACACTCTTGCTCTGAGGCTATGCTGACGAATGTGGAAGCAGAGGGTGTGCTAACATGCTTCAGTGAATGCAGGAGCTAGCGGAGGGCCATTCTCCTGCAGAGCTGGTCAACACTACCACTGAGAATTACAAGAATCTCAGAATTAAATCACTGTGATTTTAATGTATTTTTCTACTGAAAGCAGAGTGCTAGAACTGCAAAACACCCCTATGAACATCACTAGGCTGCTTAGTAAATGACGGTACAGCATGGTACTGTTTAGAATTCCTAACGATGCCTAAAAATGCTCATGACACTACAAATTGAAATATACACATACACACACACATAATTATATATACAATATAGCTTCAACTAAGTAAAAACATAATGCCCATAAAAAAGACAGGAAGCAGACAAGCTAACATTTTAACAGTGGCTATCTCTCCATATTGGAATTTGTGGTGACTTTTCCAGGACATGCCAGGGCCACAGAAGGGCCTCGCAGCAGTCCAGGATGGTGTGACAAGTACAGGACATGGTGCCATAAGCACTGAGCCTGCCCCAAACCTACTAACAATGTCTCTGGGCTTTAGTGGCCTGTCTCCTCCCCAAGTCACTGGTAATAATGCCAAGTGCATCAGAACCAAGAAGGTCCTAGGTTGGGCAAGTGGCAAGAGATGGCAAACTGGCAGTCAACAAGCCACATGTGCCCATCCTCAGATAGCTTTTAATTAGCTCCAACCATATTCTTAATTTTTAAAATTCACAGCCAACATTTAAACACTAATAGATTTCAAACATCTAGGTTTCCATCTGTTCTTTAAAAAAACTGGATTCATAACAGCCAAAATGTGGAAACAGCCCAAATATCCATCAATTGCTGAATGGTTAAACAAAGTGTTACATATCCATGCAATGGAATATTACTTATCCACAGAAAGTCATGAAGGACTGACACATGGTATAACATCGATGAACCTCGAAAACATGATGCTAAACGAAATAAGCCAGGCACAAAAGCCCACATAGTGCATGACTCCATTTCTACAAAATGTCCAGAGAGGTGAATCCCTGGAGATAGAAAGCACATCAGTGGTTGCCAGGGGCTGGGTATGTGGTTTCTTTCTGGGGTGATGGAAATGTTCTGGAATTAAACATCTGATGGTGGCTGCGCAACATTGTGAATGTGCTGAAAACCAGTCAAGTGTCCACTTTAAAATGGTTGAAATGGGCCAGGCGTGGTGCCTCATGCCTGTAATCCCAGCACTTTGGGAGACCAAGGCAGGCGGATCACTTAAGGTCAGGAGTTTGAGACCAGCTCGGCCAACGTGGTGAAACCACGTCTCTACTAAAAATAAAAAAACTAGCCGGGTGTGGTGGTGGGCGCCTGTAATCCCAGCTACTCAGGAGGATGAGGCAGGAGAATTGCTTGAACCTGGGAGGCAAAGGTTGCAATGAGTTAAGATGGTGCCACTGCACTCCAGCCTGGGTGACAGTGAGACTCTATCTCAAAAAAGGAAAAAAAAAAAGGTTGAAATGGTGAATTTTATCTCAAGTTCTTAAAATCTGGGAGGGCAGATTCATGTGGGCAGCATTCCTAGGTGAAGCAGCAGCCCACCAGGCCCACCAAGCTGCCCCCATTCATTAGGGGAGACTCCCCCGCCCACACTCCCTGGACTCCTATACCGAGTCTCATCCCAGGGTGCTCTCAACACAGTATTGCTATTACACTGTGTTCTTAGAGGGTCAGGTCAGGTCCTTGGCTCAGCCCAGGACACTTGGGTCCAGGGCATAGCCCTGTCCACCAGCCAAAAGAAAGGCTGGGCATAACTTGGTCATTTAAAGATCTTTCGAGATTTTTGTCTCTCCTGACTGGGAAAAACTTACCCCTGGTAAACAAGTCAAACAATATAAAAAGGTAAAGTGTGAAAACTAAGCCTCCTTCCCACCACTCTGATCCCCAATTCCCTCCCCAGAATTTAACTCTATTAAACCCACCTGGCTCCTGGTGTGACCACTTTCTTTACAGGGCACTAAGATAACTATCCAACAGTTTAATGAACAGTCTTTCCTGAAAGCACCCTAACCATAACTTCCGGTGGCCATCACTTCACAGACTAATCATTCTTCAGATTTAAAAATAAAGCCAAAGCCACTGTCTGAAAGGGTCTGCCAGCCCTGGGGCACCACAGTCCCCATGTGTGGTGGTAAAATCTTACCACAGGCTCCCTGGGGGTACCACACACAGGTGACAAACCCTGTGAACCAACCTCTTGAGCTGCCCTGGAACTGGCCTTCAGTGAATGAAAGCTGTGGGCAATTTTGCCTGGGGCTTTTCCCAAGGCCCAGAGGGCTCCTGCCAAAGGGGGTATGAGGCCCTGCCTGGGTTGCAGAGGCCACCATCAAGCTATCAGAACTCACCACATGCTAAAGGGCATCTGGGGCTGACAGTGTCTTCTGGACCAAGTCCAAGCACTTTGTAAGGCTGAGTGCAGGCCCTGAGTGATCTGGGCCCTTCTCCCCTGCTTCCCGGTTCACATAGGCTGGTTGCATCTGCACCCACTCCACCACTCCGTACCCCTCTGCTTCTCACACTCTGAGTCTTCTGCAGGGAACTCCCTGCCTCTTGTTGCCTGGCCACCTTCTCTTCCCTGGGGACTCAACAGAAATAGCCTTCCTCCAAAATGCTTGCCTCACACTCCCTGGACTCCTGTACTGAGTCTCATCTCATCCCAGCATGCTCTCAAACAACCTCCATCGAGGCCTGGACTACGCAGTACTGCTATTACACTGTGTTCCTGTCCTGCCTGCTCCTGAGCAGGGCCTTGACAACAGACAACAGGGACAATAATCACCTGTTGTCTCAGGGGTCATGCACAGCAGAACACAGCCTGTCGTTTGGTACATTTTAGTAAATATCTAAGGAACCAAGTTGAACATGAGATGGTTTTGAAAGAAACAGAGACTCCAGGAGATACAGGCAAGATGCCACAACATATACAAAGTTCCCAAACAAAAAGCCCACAGGTCAGCCATGCCCAGTAGGGTTTAGTGCACCAGGAGGGACCCCCCAGGGCACCAGACCAGGAAGCCTTCACAAAGCCTGCTGGGCCATGCTCCTGCCCAGTGATTAAGAAACTTGTGGGCCCATATCAAACCAGTTGTGTCATGCTCACATTTTGAACTTCCCACCACAATTCCTCTTACATCTCATGTTAAGCAAAACTTTAAAATATTCATTTAGCCTATTAAACGGATTTTCTACTGCTTTAAGTAACAAGCAGAATTATAGCACATGTATCCCCTTTTCATCAGCAGTGGCGGTAAGCACATCATAATTTCCAGCTAATTACAGCAGCTTGATTTGGATGCTCCAAGCTGTGTATTATGGTTCCTTCAGCTGGGGCACTGGGTGCAATGCTAAGGTTGAAAGAGTTGAAACGTGTCCCAGAGAAGGCACAAGGCATTCCTGATGCAAGTGGGAGGCTGAGGTGAAGTCGACTTTCCTTCTCCCAAAGCAGAAAACCACTCAAAACAAAGAGAGAACACCATGCCACCATCCTCACGGAGGAGGGCGAGGGCCAGTTGGATGTAATCGATGAGGGCTAGAGGAGCCTGGACACCCACTACAATCGACCAGACCCAAGTGGGTGAGAGACAGCAAGAAGCACCACCCTGCCCCTCACCCATCCAGCAGGCAAGCACGGGAGACCAGTAATGGAGTCTTTACCAAATGATGGCCAGGGGTCTGAAGCACTCGCAGGAGCTGCTGGCCTGCCCCAGGGGTTGGTCTGGTTAGTGGAGGCCGACGGGCCCCAGGGCTCCGCTTTCTGGGCCGGAAGGCCTGAGCTGGGGAGAGCATCCATTAAATCCAACAGCGTAGTCTGCTGTGGGAGAGAGCCGTGCTTTTAAGACAAAGAGAAGGGGATAGGTTTTACTATGCTACAGTTACAGCAAATACCCACGAACTAGCCATAAATATCAACCACCCATGCCTCGTCCTCCAGTGAAGCCCTCTAGGAGAGGCTGAGAAGAACTTCGAAACTGAGCTGTCCCATCTTCCTCCCCATCCGGCCAGCTCTCCAGTCACAACAAGCTATTTACTGTTTGCCAAACCCCCCACCAGACTTCACAGACCTCAGGGCTCCACAGACTTTTCCAGGCTAACCCTGGCTTCTGCCTGGGCTGTGGACATCCTCTAAAACGCCATCCCTCCCACCTGCCAGCCACTATCGAGGAGCAGCCTGAGGGCCCTCCTCCTGGGGTCGCCCGCATGCTCCCTACTCTCAAGACCACCCCATGTGTCATCAGGGATCATCACCATCATCCAGTCAGGAGCCAGGGGCTCCACAGGCCTCAGTAGCACTGTAAAAGGGGAGGCCAATGGAGCCCCGGGGCCTGTGGGGTGAGGAGGGGTCTGGGTCTCGACAGGACGATGATGAGTTTGTCAAAAGCACAGCCATGTCCTGGTCACCTCTACATCAAAGCAGGAAGCCTGGCACAGTGATGACGAGGCAACCAGCACTACTGGAGGCACACCCTGCTGCAGGAAAGCGTTTCGCAGCCCCTGGCATGTAGCTCACTTGACAGCTGCCACAGCCACAGAAGCAGGAGGCAAGCGCTATCATCACCTTCATTTTACAAACGAGCAGACTGAGGCACTGAGATGTTAAGTGTCTCCTGGTTAGTTCAGGTATGTTTTCAGTCGCCTGCTCACCTAGCCCTCGCCCACTACAGGCATGAGGGTTATTTGCTGAGGTTGGAGAATTCACTGTGCATCACGCCAACAAGGGAGGTTGGGTGGGGGACACTGAGGCAACAACTACAGGACAGGGTGAAACATCTGCCCTCCCAGCAAGCTCTTACCTCTTTCTTTTTTGGAATTTTAACTGTGTCCCTTCGGCTTTCTTCCAGGGCCATCTGTAATCTGAGGTCATCACCCCGCCTGAGGCGTTCTTCCTGTAGAAGGACAATGCAAACTGGTAATTGTAATAACATCACTGGACAGAACAAAGCCACACTGGCCAGAAACAGGAAATGCACATTGTATGATGTAGTATTTCAAAGGAAGATTTCAAAACTACTTGTAAAACACAATTACTTTCAAATTCCAAATGTGTGTGTACCCAGAAGGCTCCTCCCTCATTGCGACTCCTGTGACTTTGACCCCCTTGGGGTCACACCAGGCAGACCATGGCTCAGGTACCACCAAACTGGGGAAAGGGAATGCTTAATCTAAAATTTTTTTTCTCGAAATGAAAGTGGCTTTATAAATTCTTTCTACTTATAGAAGCAATACGTGTCCTTATAAAACACAAATCTGACAACCCAAAAAGGAATTAGAAAGAAGATAAATATCACGTATCATTCCACCTCCACTGTGTATGCTTCCGGAAAATGGCTGCATATTTCTATGATTCCTAACAGAAATGATTCACTATCTTTATTTAAGGCAAAGTCACCATATGCAAAAGACAGGGTTATCCTAAGCTTTTATATAATATAATAATTAAATATAAATAATATATTCTTGTATTTTTTTCTTTTCTTGTTTTTAAGAGACAGGGTCTCATGGTATTACCCAGACTGGCACACAGTAGCTATTCAAAGGGACAATCCCACTACTGATCAGCATGGGAGTTTGAACTTGCTCCCTTATATTTTATTATAAATATTAACTAAAATGGGCTCAAACTGTCCGTCTGTCCCTGTGTTTCTCAGTGGATGCTACCAT
>NW_012106075.1:143367-145680 GCF_000951045.1 Mandrillus leucophaeus | reverse complement strand
AAAAGAAAAGGAGAAGAGAGAAAAGAAAAGGAGAAGAAAGAAAAAAGAAAAAAGAAAAGAGAAAAATGGGACCTGAAAAAATTAAAACTATACATACTTCTGTCATCGAAACACAAGCACACTCTCATTTTGCGAGCATTTTTTCCAGTCTTTGTTTTTCTGCAAATCTCTTGCTACAGGTCACCAAAGTGCTTGGCAAGGGTTAGGCTGGCTCCTGCCCCTCAGGCCTGCATCCCTGTGCCCACCTTGCATGCCACCCTTCAAGGAGCCTGTGCAGGCTCAGCTCACTCAGGGAAAGCCCAGACATGGCTCTGTCTGCACAAGTGTTTCTGGGAAGCATTTTTAACTGGTTTCTCTCCTTGGCAATGACTTCCTAGAAAATCTTTCCTAAATGTAACTTTGCATGGGATCCCTCCCTGACTGGGAGGGACACAGGGTGACAAGGATACACACTGATGGCAGCACAAAATGCCATCTCAGCAAGCATATCTGAAATGTTTTGGAGACAGGGCTGTGTCTGCCATCATCCTCCCAGTGAGCCACACTCCACCCCGAGCACGGGCAGTCAATGCATTGCAGACCTGCCTGGGGCACTGACCTGCTCAGCCACTTCTCTGCTCATGGCAAGTGCCAGCTGCAGCTGAAGCTCCTCTTCTCCACTAGTCTGGGGCCGGGCTTGCTCCAGCTCGGAGGACACTCGTGGGGAGGTGGCTGTTGAGGAAGAACAAGTCATCACATGCAAAAGACAAGGCTGATACAGCTCCTGCATAGCGGTTTCCTGGGCAGACCACATCCCATTCCCATCTCAAACCCATAAGGTCCAGCAGTAGCCCAACAATGCAGGCAGAGGAAAGGAAAGGCTTACAAATATTTGAATGTTAAAATAAGTGACAGCCAAATGTAGCTTCCCAAATACAGAAGCCCCCTAGTACCAACCAAGAGAAAATGCCTTTGGGTGTGCAAGCCCCAGCCATCAGACCTCATAAGGATCAGAACCTCAGTCTTCACTGCAGATCTGCAGTGCTCCAAAAATGGAACTAACTCAAGCTGGACCAAAGAGCATCCTTCAAACAAGTGCAGGGCATCTGGAGACCAAAGACTCCACTCCAGGCACACCAACGCTCAAGAGTTGACTTTTGAGACCAGGCACGCTGGCTCACGCCTATAATCCCTGCACTTCGGGAGGCCAAGGCGGGCAGATCACAAGGTCAAGAGATTGAAACCATCCTGGCCAACATGGTGAAATGCTGTCTCTACTAAAACTGCAAAAATTAGCTGGGTGTGGTGGCGTGTGCCTGTAATCCCAGCTAGCAGGAGAATCGCTTAGAGACCCGGGAGGCAGAGGTTGTAGTGAGCCGAGATCTCACCACTGCACTCCAGCCTGGTGACAGAGTGAGACTCTGTCTCAAAAAAAAAAAAAAAAAGAGTTGACCTTTGCCTCTCACAGTGTTACTACGAGATCATAGAAAATGAAGCCTGCCCATTTCTGCAGTGACCCCAGACATTTTCGTTTTGTAAGCAGCTTTGTACACTGATTAGAAAGAAATAGAGATAAAAATGCAGACACACATGCAGACACTTTTGCTGTGCACTTAGCTAGTTTAAATACTTCTAAGCAGCTCCTGGAAAGACAGTTTTTACTGAATGAATGAGATGTGAAGTCGTAGCCGATGTAACAAACCCCACTGGAGTCTTGACATTCACACCATAAACCATGGTGCTGGGTGCTGGGACTCACACAGTCATTAGGATGTCTCATGGATCAGGAAATCTAAATGCCTCCAGAAATTATTGTAGAGTTTTGGAAGTATGTGCCAACCTCTGCCCCGTTTCAGGAAGGATCCATAGCTTCTCTAAAACTCTCAGAGCAAGATCTGCCCACTGAGAGATTTGGAGCTACTGCTTTAGATGGTTCTTCGCCCTGTCCTCCTCCTGGGTCTCTGTGCATGCAGTTCCCCCAGCGCACCCACCTCCTCTTTCGTATTCAGAGCTCAGCTTCCCCGACTTGGTCCTTCCCATCCATCCTGATGCTGTATCAGACTCTGCACCTCTGCACCTCTTCCGTGTAGCACTCACCCCTGGCTGACAAACACCTCTTGGGTGGAGGCTTACATGCAAGAATAGACAGGTGCATGCACAGGTCGATAGATGGACAGATGGACAACTACAGAATTCAATTTCATGGTTAACGGATCATTTTAAAATGTTCTAATTTGCCGGGCATGGCGGCTTATCCCTGTAATCCTAGCACTTTGGGAGGCTGAGGCGGATCACCTGAGGCCAGGAGTTCTAGACAAGCCTGGCCAAAATGGT
>NW_012106075.1:137652-139167 GCF_000951045.1 Mandrillus leucophaeus | reverse complement strand
AAAAAAAAAAAACAGGAAATTGATTCTTATCAACTACATTTTGCAATTTTCCTAGAAAGTACAGAAGCAGCATCTGCCAGCCACACAGTGCTGATTAAAGAGCCTCCTCTAATCTGCATGGATAGGTCAAAGAGAAAGAAAGCGGCAGTTACAAAAAATCCAAATGTAGGCTAGGCGTGGTGGCTCATGCCTGTAATGATGTCACAGCACTTTGGGAGACCAAGGTGGGTGGATCACTTGAGGCCAGGAGTTCGAGATCAGCCTGGCCAACCAGGGCAAAACCCTGTCTCTACTAAACATACAAAATTTAGCCAGGTGTGGTGGCACGTGCCTGTAGTCCCAGCTACTCAGGAGGTTAACGCATGAGAATCACTTGAACTAGGGAAGTGGAGGTTGCAGCGAGCCAAGATCACACCACTGCACTCCAGTCTGGGCAACAGAGCAAGACTGTCACAAAAAAACAAAAACAAAAACAAAACAAAACAAAAAAACCAAAAACCCCACAAGTGTATTTTTACATTTTACAGCACGTGGGACAGGATTCTACCATCAAATGGCTCTGTGCAGTGGGCAGCATGACTGCACAGGTACGTGAGCGTCACAGACCCTGTGGGGAAGGCAGGGTGAGGTCCTGGTCTTCGTATGTCCCTGGGCCTAGTCTGGTAATGCTGGGTACACAGGCATGTATGACAACTCAGCAAAAATGAAAGGTGGCCAGGCTTGGGGGGCGTGAGAAGACCCCACATGGGCCCAAGCACTGCCACCACTTCTCACACCCTGTGCATGTCAGCCAAGAGAAGATCAGATAGTGGAAAGAGCACTGGACGGATGAACCTTGTCTCCACCACTGACCAGCAGTGGGAGTCCATGTGATAGCCTGACCTCTTTGAGCTTCTGCTCCCACATCAGTGAAATGAAGACAGTGGGGCCTGTGGGAGGAGGTAAGCAACTGACCTACAAAGGGGTCAGGAGTGCCGGGATGCAGGTGGCTCTTCCCTGTAGATTCCAGCCCTGTCCTGAGCTGGTGCTCTGTCCTCCATCCATGGAGACCAGACCACCTGAGGGTTAAGCTCTGTCAGGCACCCAACCCTCCACCTCACACACAGAAAGCATGGCCCTTCCCAGGCCTCCAAGGAACAGGCCTGGGGCTGCTTTCTGCTGGGCTGGCCTACTTCGAGGGAGGGGCTAGGGAGCCAGCGCTGAGCCCAGGGTCAGCGTCTACTGTCCAGTGGTCAGTTCTCCAGTCCAGCTAAGTTCCTTCCTCGTTATTGAACAGCAGCAAAGCGCTTCCTCAATGTAATGACAGCATCCTGTGGTTCCAGGGGCCACTTCCTGAATCAGCAATTATCTTGGCTACTGAGGACATTCCCACCACTTCTCAACACAGGAGAGCCTCCAGGGCCCTCACTTTACCTCCCTGCAGGGAGGGGCTGGGAAGGCTGCTTTTAGTCTAATGAGGCAAATCATAAAAAAGTTAAGTTCAGATTATACCAGGTAATTTTTTTTTTTTTTTTT
>NW_012106075.1:133745-136637 GCF_000951045.1 Mandrillus leucophaeus | reverse complement strand
TTCCGTGTAGCACTCACCCCTGGCTGACAAACACCTCTTGGGTGGAGGCTTACATGCAAGAATAGACAGGTGCATGCACAGGTCGATAGATGGACAGATGGACAACTACAGAATTCAATTTCATGGTTAACGGATCATTTTAAAATGTTCTAATTTGCCGGGCATGGCGGCTTATCCCTGTAATCCTAGCACTTTGGGAGGCTGAGGCGGATCACCTGAGGCCAGGAGTTCTAGACAAGCCTGGCCAAAATGGTAAAACCCGGTCTCTACTGAAAATACAAAAATTAGCTGGGTGTGGTGGCGGGTGCCAGTAATCCCAACTACTTGGGAGGCTGAGGCAGGAGAACTGCTTGAACACAGGAGGCAGAGGTTGCAGTGGGCCAAGATCAAGCTACTGCACTCCAGCCTGGGCAAAAGAGCAAGATTCCATCTCAAAAAATAAGTAAGTGTTCTAATTGTGTATTAGTTTACTTCCTTCTTTCATTACATCTATTTTAGGAAACCTAACTAGCAGGATTCACTCACCTAGGTGTTGCTTCTGCCTTACTTTCCAGGCTATATTTGATTCTTATGGTTTTCCTCTTTGAAAGAAACTAAAAGGTTGGGAATAATTCTTGGCAAAGGAGGCTTTCAGATGGCTGGGCCACGGCTATGTTGAATAAAACAGGGGAAGAGGCCTAAATGCAATTCAGGCCACAGATGTGATCCACAGAAGAACCAGGGCAGGTAGAAAGAGGCTGCTTCTGGGCAGAGGGCTGAGGTGGGGCCGGGCAGGAGACTGGGAATTTCTCTACCACGTGAGGTTGTCAAGCAGAGGCATCACCCTGTCTTGAAATTCTTAAAGACACACAAAACATATAGCAATAAATTTACTTTGGAACAGACCGGGCGCAGTGGCTCACGCCTGTAATCCCAGCACTTTGGGAGGCCGAGGCAGGTGGATCACGAGGTCAGGAGATTGAGAACATCCTAGCTAACATGGTGAAACCCCATCTCCACTAAAAATACAAAATAAATTAGCCAGGCGTGATAGTGGGCGCCTGTAGTCCCAGCTACTCAGGAGGCTGAGGCAGGAAAATGGTGTGAACCCGGGAGACAGAGCTTGCAGTGAGCCGAGATCGCGCCACCGCACTCCAGCCTGAGCGACAGAGCGAGACTCTGTCTCGAAAAAAAACAAAAAGAAAGAAAAAGAAAATTGCAGCTATAAAAACACAAATGTATTTTTCTAAATAAAATCAGGTCAAATCCCATCTTAGTGTTATCACCCAATTATATTTCCCAAAGTATCTCTTCAGAAATAAAGTTAGAGGGTGATGAAAAGTCCTCAATCCACCTTAACAACTTGATTTCTTAATAACACACCAAAACAAAAAGTATATTTTTTTGTGGGCTTTGTTCTTAAACTTCACCTATGCCAATCAGAACTCTCAAGTTTGGGCTTTTCTATGTTCAAAAAGATGTCACCATCCACATGGAAGAGAATAAAGGAAGCCAGACAGTTCCAGGGGACTCTTCTCAGTTGAACAGGGCACTCCCATCCAAATCATTAACCACTCCAGCCACCTGTTCCCAGCCTCTTTCCTGATAAGGAATCTCTGAGGGTTGGTTCACAAAACCCTTGCTTTATAATATTGCACTTCTGACACATCTCATTTACTACCAAATGGAAACCACAAATGAATCAAGTAGAAGGCTCATATCCCACCCCACCCCGAAAAACGTGCTCTGGAAAACAAGCCCCATCCTGGCAGGGAAGCTGGTACTGGGTTGCACAGCTACAGTGACTGATACAGCCAGGTTGGAGGGGGAGAGTGGGTGCGGGAATCTGAACTGGACCTGCTGGAGAAGTGAGGCCTCCTTTGTCCTCTGAGCTTTCTAGCACATCTGCAAGGCCAGACTAGCTTCAAATGCAAACGTACATGTTTATGTCTACCATAACTAACACTGTTACAATAATGCACAGCTGGCACATACCGGCTCACCACATCATAGCTCACCACATCAATGTGAAATTAAAGACAAAGGGTATTCCCCTGAATGTTGTGGTTTTCATAAACGGATGTACAGCTTTCAGTTCTGCAGATGGCAGAATTCTTGGCCACCAACCACTGAACATCAGCTGAGCTACACACAGCGGGTCTGAACTTCGAGGGAGGATTCCAGCAGAGATATTCTTGCCTTGGTGACAGCAGCTCAGCTCCACAAAGGGCCTCTTGTGCCCATGCACATGACAGTGAACACAGATGTCGTTGTGAGACAGGCCTGAATGGGCCCTTCTGACCACCTGAGCCTGGCTTTGGCTCTGCTCTGAGGATCTGAAGGTTCAGAGCTCACAGGGACCAAGGGAAAAAGCAAGTGCTGGAGGATGTGCCACTCACTCATTGTTGCAGGTTGCTTTCTTCCCAGACATTCACTGGAAGGAAGAACAGGAATTGTTCGTTTAAGCTCATCACTAAAGTTGCACCAAATGCATGGCCCTTCTTCCGTGAAGGCGGCCCTTTGCATTATGAATCCCACTGGAAGAGCTCCAAGTCTTCACTTGCTGTGGCCAAGAACTGTAACCACAGGTAGGCCTTATTTCTATCCTTTCCAGTCTGTCACACTGGCTGAGAAAAAGCCTAAGCGGGAGAGGCTGAGTAGGAAGGCTAGAAAAGCCCAACATTTTCCTCAAAATACAATCTAAAAAGAAGATCAAGAAAACTCTCCCAACTCAGACAGACAAGGGTCTCTCCCACTCAAGTCTACCCTGTCTGCTCCAGGGACTGCCCCGCAGAGCCTGGGTGCCTGAACTCTGTGCTAAGGGAGAGACATCCTTTCCCAAAAGTGCTCCTAAAACAAAGGGTGAAAGATGTTCTAATAAAGATGCTTCAGTGGGCCACTTTCAGGTAACTG
>NW_012106075.1:129321-131715 GCF_000951045.1 Mandrillus leucophaeus | reverse complement strand
TGGTCTTGAACTCCTAACCTCATGATCTACCCGCCTCAGCCTCCCAAAGTGCTGGGATTACAGGCGTAAGCCACCCCACCCGGCCTACACCAGGTAATATTTAACAGGAATATAAATACGTGGTGCAAAAGCCAAAAAGGTGTATAATGAAAAATGCAATGAAGCATGACCACAGCCAGATCACTGTCCAGCCACAAGGGGGATGTGACTTTACAACACAGGGACAAATCACAAAGTCATTTTGTGCTGTGGCCAATGCTGGCACTATCAGTGGTGGGAGGGCTGCCTATCAGGTGACATCATATCCCCACCCACGACAGTCCAGCAAAACGCTGATACGCACAGAATCCAGACTCTAGCCGTGATTCCGATTCGCAGGAAGCTCAGGTTGAGGGCCAGGCTGAGCACTGTGAGAGGCAGCAGACGGGCAGATCCAAGCCAGGGACAGACACCCCAAAGGAAGGCTAGCCCCGAGGAATAGAGAACGTGCTGCCATGACACAGACTGCAGGGACAGGATGGCTAGACTCAGCCTGAGGTCCTGGGGTGGCCTCACATTAGGCTGATCAGCAGCAAGACACTTCCAGACAACTGGAAAAATATGACCATGACCTCAGTGTGAGATGATGCTGCTAATTTCCGACTTTGCGAGGTGTGTGAGTGTGTGTTTGACAGTGGCTGTGTGTATGACTCTCCAGGAAAAGATGTGTACTTAAGTATTTAGGGTAGGAATGTGAGGATACCCACGACTTACTCTTAAATATTTCAGCATAAAAGGAAGTGAGAGCCACTCCTCTCATCCTGCCCCACTGCTCTCCCCGGAGGAGACAGCTGTTCACATTTTCTTGTGCTTCCACCCAGAAAAGCTTCTGAATGCACACTGTGTGTGTAGAAAACTGAAGCGCACTTCCCTCTCTGACACTCGCCCAGAAGGAACCCCTCCTCCCTGCCCTATGTGCTTCTCCCACCTGGGCCTGACCCCAGGCAGAGCGCCATCAGCCTGAGAGGGCAGCCCAGTGTGGCAGACAAGAGCATGGGCCCTTGAGTCCATGCCTGGGCTCAGATCTGGGCTTTGCCACTTCTTAATGCGTGACCTTGGCCTAGGTCAGCTGTCCACAACCTTTCTGGCACCAGAGACTGGTTTAGTGGAAGACAGTTTTTCCACGGCCAGGAGTGGGGAGGGGGATGGTTTCAGGATGGTTCCAGCACATTACATTTATTGTGGACTTTATTTCCGTTATTATTACATTGTAATATAGAATGAAATAATTCTACAACTCACCATAATATAGAATCAGTGGGAGCCCTGAGCTTGTTTCCCTGCAACTACACAGTTCCATCTGGGGGTGATGGGAAACACTGACAGACCATCAGGCATTAGATTCTCATAAGGAGCATATAACCTACGTCCCTCACATGTGCAGTTCACGATAGGCTTTGTGCTCCTATGAGAATCTAATGCCACTGCTGATCGGAGGCGGAGCTCAGACAGAATGTAAGTGATGGGGAATGGCTATAAATACAGGTGAAGCTTTGGGTCTGTGGCCTGGAGGTTGGGGACCTCTGGCCTAGGTGATTACCTTCTCAGTGCCTGTTTTCTCATCCGCAGAATGGGGATGGAGAACCGTCTCCCAGGGTTGTTGTGGGGAACAAACAAGAAGTAATATGAAAATCACCCACCGTCTCTGCAATACTGTCTCTTGAGGAACCCTCCGTCCATAAACGGCTGCTGCCCTGCTTACAGTCCAGGCTGAGGCCAGGGGTGCAGTGACTGTCCCAACTCCACCCAGCTGGGGCAGGTGGAGTCTGACCCTGAAGGTCTGGCTCTTCATTACCAACCCTTCCCACTGATGGGGACACTGGGGCCCAGAGAGGGTAAATGGCTGCGGCTCACAGCCATCCAGGGGCAGGATGAGAACTCAGAGCCAAGACTCAGGACCTATGCCCCATGCTTGCTCCTAGCACCCTAAAGGGGCTTTGCCCCCTCAGTCAGTTACATGTGCACACCCACACCGAGCACAGCCTCCTCTAGGACTGAGGAAAGTCTCTGTTCCCATGAGTTTGTGTTCCAATAAGGAAAGACCATAAACAAATCTAAACCGGAGGGGCAGGGCAGGGCAGGGTGGAGAAGAGGAGAGCCTGCTCGGCTATGCTCTGACAGGAGGCGCTGGCACAGAGCCCTGGAAGGGCTGGCAAAAGGGCATGGGCACTTCTGAGAGCAGGGGACAGGCTCTGAGGCTAGTGTCAGCAGAGGGCACCCAAGGGCACATGACCAAAGAGTGGTGGGGGTTCAGAAGCCCTCAGAGGTGCTCTGGAGAGTCTAAATGGGGCAGTGATGCCACTTGACTGGTCTAGGGAACATGGGCCAGAAAAGTAGCTATGAAGGGTATGAGAA
>NW_012106075.1:127056-129271 GCF_000951045.1 Mandrillus leucophaeus | reverse complement strand
TCGCCCAGAAGGAACCCCTCCTCCCTGCCCTATGTGCTTCTCCCACCTGGGCCTGACCCCAGGCAGAGCGCCATCAGCCTGAGAGGGCAGCCCAGTGTGGCAGACAAGAGCATGGGCCCTTGAGTCCATGCCTGGGCTCAGATCTGGGCTTTGCCACTTCTTAATGCGTGACCTTGGCCTAGGTCAGCTGTCCACAACCTTTCTGGCACCAGAGACTGGTTTAGTGGAAGACAGTTTTTCCACGGCCAGGAGTGGGGAGGGGGATGGTTTCAGGATGGTTCCAGCACATTACATTTATTGTGGACTTTATTTCCGTTATTATTACATTGTAATATAGAATGAAATAATTCTACAACTCACCATAATATAGAATCAGTGGGAGCCCTGAGCTTGTTTCCCTGCAACTACACAGTTCCATCTGGGGGTGATGGGAAACACTGACAGACCATCAGGCATTAGATTCTCATAAGGAGCATATAACCTACGTCCCTCACATGTGCAGTTCACGATAGGCTTTGTGCTCCTATGAGAATCTAATGCCACTGCTGATCGGAGGCGGAGCTCAGACAGAATGTAAGTGATGGGGAATGGCTATAAATACAGGTGAAGCTTTGGGTCTGTGGCCTGGAGGTTGGGGACCTCTGGCCTAGGTGATTACCTTCTCAGTGCCTGTTTTCTCATCCGCAGAATGGGGATGGAGAACCGTCTCCCAGGGTTGTTGTGGGGAACAAACAAGAAGTAATATGAAAATCACCCACCGTCTCTGCAATACTGTCTCTTGAGGAACCCTCCGTCCATAAACGGCTGCTGCCCTGCTTACAGTCCAGGCTGAGGCCAGGGGTGCAGTGACTGTCCCAACTCCACCCAGCTGGGGCAGGTGGAGTCTGACCCTGAAGGTCTGGCTCTTCATTACCAACCCTTCCCACTGATGGGGACACTGGGGCCCAGAGAGGGTAAATGGCTGCGGCTCACAGCCATCCAGGGGCAGGATGAGAACTCAGAGCCAAGACTCAGGACCTATGCCCCATGCTTGCTCCTAGCACCCTAAAGGGGCTTTGCCCCCTCAGTCAGTTACATGTGCACACCCACACCGAGCACAGCCTCCTCTAGGACTGAGGAAAGTCTCTGTTCCCACGAGTTTGTGTTCCAATAAGGAAAGACCATAAACAAATCTAAACCGGAGGGGCAGGGCAGGGCAGGGTGGAGAAGAGGAGAGCCTGCTCGGCTATGCTCTGACAGGAGGCGCTGGCACAGAGCCCTGGAAGGGCTGGCAAAAGGGCATGGGCACTTCTGAGAGCAGGGGACAGGCTCTGAGGCTAGTGTCAGCAGAGGGCACCCAAGGGCACATGACCAAAGAGTGGTGGGGGTTCAGAAGCCCTCAGAGGTGCTCTGGAGAGTCTAAATGGGGCAGTGATGCCACTTGACTGGTCTAGGGAACATGGGCCAGAAAAGTAGCTATGAAGGGTATGAGAAGTGGCTGGAGTCTGGACACATTTAATTGGGATCCTATGTATGATACCTGGTTCCTGAACCACCTGGTACATGGTGCTGCCACATGATGTGGACTCAGCACTTACAGTGCCTTCTTCTGACCAGGGGCTAAGGGTAGAACTGGGTGCCCATAGGAAGTAAGATGAAGAACATGACCTTATTTGTAAACAGGATAGCTACAGATGTAATTAGTGAAGATGTAATTAGTGAAGATGTAATTAGTGAAGATGAGGTCATACTGAAGCAGGATGGGCCCTAGAGTCAATAGAACTAGTGTCCTTAGAAGAGACAGAAGCACAGACACACCAGGGGAGACTGCCATGGGACCGTGGAGGTAGAGACTGGGGTGACACAGCAGCTAGCCAAGTAACACGGGCGTCTGCTTGCTTCCCATCCTCCCCGGGCACCTGCCATGCAGGCTCCTTCCTGCCTCGAGCCTTTGCCTGACTGCTGCTCCCTCACACTCTGTGTGCTGCTCATGGTCCTCAAATGGGATGGAGAACCACATCCTCATCCCTAAGTAGCAGCTCTAAGGCGACCTTCTCACTGCAGGAGAGCCTGGCTTTGTTTCTCATCAGACTGGGAGTTCAACAGAGCAGGGGGGCCATCCATTTTATTTGCTATTTATACCTTGGTACTTGGAGCTGGCCTTGGCACACAGAGAGCACTCAGTGGATGTGGAGGCCAAAGCAGCTCCATCTTAGAGGCTAATTCACCAGGCTGG
>NW_012106075.1:122893-126226 GCF_000951045.1 Mandrillus leucophaeus | reverse complement strand
CCTGCCACCTCGCCCGGCTAGTTTTTTTTGTAGTTTTTAGTAGAAACGGGGTTTCACCCGGTTAGCCAGGATGGTCTCCATCTCCTGACCTCATGATCCGCCTGTCTCAGCCTCCCAAAGTGCTGGGATTAGAGGCTTGAGCCACCGCGCCCGGCCTGTTTCTTTCTAAGAAACTGAATTTGTCAGCCTCCTTCCTTGGCCCCTGGACACTGGGGGTAGATGTGCATAGACCTGCCCACCACAGAACCGTAGGGCAGCTGGGCAGCACCTAGACTGCAGCCCTGATCCCCTGTAGCTGCGTGTTCTAGTCTGTTCAACTACTTCCAGCCGGCCATCTGCCCTAGCGGGCAGAAAGCAGGCGCTACATCAGCTTTGCTTCTGGCACAGAGTAGGTGCTCAAACATCCATCAGATAATGGTCAAGTTTAGTTTCTGGTGAAAACGAATAATGGCTATAACTTCTCCACTACCACTCTGCAACACTGGTACTGCTACCTCAGTTTACAGACAAGGAAGCTGAAATCCTGGGTGAAAAAAGGCAGAGCCCCAACAATGACCATGTTGAGGCCCCAATGCAGGGCTGGTGAAAGACGGGGGAGGGTAAAGCAGAGACAAAAGGCAGTCCATCCATTTGTCTGCATGAGTCAAATCCCATCCTCAGTCAGAAATAAAAAAGCAAGTTGTGCCATTATCTTTGGGCTATTAAACCCTCTCCTACAATAAGAGCACCAACTTGTTGGGTGGGAAAGGAAGGGTTTAGTCAAAACACTAAGCAGCTTTTTCTCACTGCCATTTACCTCAGGAGTCCCTGAGGTTCCTGCTGCTTCTGTTCACGGTGAAAGTAACAAAGCTACAGCCTGTCCTTCTCTAGGCGGAGTGCTGGGGCAGGGGTCTCATAATCGCTGGGGACCAGCAGTAAGGAGAAGAGGACCTGTAGCCTCACCCTGAGCCATCCTCAGCTCTCCAGGGATGAGCTAGAGTGGGAGGAGGGGTGCTGAAGCCCAGGCAGTGCCAGCTGAGGTGAGCGGGCACTTCAACAAAGATAATCATTTATCTCTTTTTTAATTCAATCATGAACTTCAAAGAAGTTAAATGCCTGCAACAGTTTCTTAGAGTAATACTTATAAACAGGAAACTCATTTTTAAAATGAGTATTCTGATAATTTTCATCTATTCAATTGGAAATAATCAATTATAAAAGTATAGCACCTGCTGTGGGCTCAGGGCCTACCAACTGGGCACCCTCCCCTACTGCTGGGGGTAAAGCATTTGTTTGGAAACAGTCTGCTTGGAAAACATTTGTCATGCTTCAAGAAACAGAATGTTCATACACTTTTCCCACTAATCTCACCTCTGGGAATTCTATATTGAAGAAATAATCCAAAGAATCCTTAAAAACAGAAAAAAACAAGCTTTCTGTTCAAAGAAGTTTACCACAGCATTATTTACACTGGTGAAAATCTGAAGCAAGTCTGCTCATAAGAATTACAGTGACAGAGTCACTTCTGGAGCATTTCCTGTGTGCAAGGTGGTATGTGAAGTGCATACATTATTAGCATATGTAATTTACACAATAACCCAGGACAGAAGCACTATGGTTATGCCCATTTTACAAGTAAGCTGCCCAAGGTTTAACCTTTAAAACTAAGTGTTGCTGGGCTTGGTGGCAGGTGTCTGTAGTCCCAAACTACTCAAGAGGCTGAGATGGGAGGATCCCTTGTGCCCAGGAGTTCAAAGATACAGTGAGGTAGAATCACAACACTGCTCCAGCCAGCCTGGGTGACATAGCAAGACCCCAACTCTAAAAAAAAACATAAATAGGCAGGGCGCAGTGGCTCACACTTGTAATCCCAACACTTTGGGAGGCTGAGGTGGGCAGGATCAGCTGAGGTCTGGAGTTCGAGACCAGCCTAGCCAAAATGGCGAAATCCTGTCTCTACTGAAAATATAAAAAATTAATTGGGCATGGTGGCGCACACCTATAATCCCAATTACTCGGGAGGCTGAGGCAGGAGAATCACTTGAACCTGGGAAGTGGAGGTTACGGTAAGCAGAAATCACACCATTGCACTCCAGCCTGGACGACAGAGCAAGACTCCGTCTCAAAAAATAAATAAATAAATACATACATACATAAATGAATTGATAAATAAAACTAAGTATCTAGCAACATGGAAAATGCATAGAGTTAGACTTTTTCAAAAAAATCAGACTGCATAATTGTCCTATTTCTCACGGAAATGAGAGGCACCCTCTGTGGCCAAGCACAACAAGGTCACTGCTCCTGCCCTCCTAGTTTAGGCCCCTCCAGTGGCTTGCCCTCGGCCTCATGCTGTCTCACAAACTGAGATGACGACGAGTGAAGGGCTAGAGCAGCTCCATAGTTTACAACCACTCCGCACTGCCTGCCTGAACACCACCTTCCCCCACACCCAGCGCCACATGGTGTCGGTATGTCTGCCTCTCTTAAATGGGGCCTGCCAAAAACAAGATCTTAGCTACCAGCTGCAAGCCCCTGGAAGCTTAGGGCTGGCCCTCACACACAAGCGCAGAAAGTGAGCACATGAATACACTTTTTGGAAAATATGCTTTGAAAATGCCACATGGTTGTGAATGACATGTCCATAATACTGTTGTGCTATCTGTATAATATAAAATGTTAGATCAGCTTTGTTTTCAGACCTATGATTCAGATCTGTCAGCACAACTGCCTTTTGGGGATGTGGGTCTTGCCCTGGCCTTCAGTTCCTCTCCAGATTAAGAACCTGCATGCTTTGCCCCCAGACAGATGGCTACAACAAAACTGCACAACTTGGTGGATCCCAATTGCCAGTGGTCAGTCTATGCAGCCAGGGCCCTGTCACTAAAATCTGTGGGCTGTTCAGTGTGAACCTGAGGAGTGACTGACAGTCCAACATCAGGGCAAGGATGACTTAGAGATCTTCACCCAGAGGAATACTAACTATGTGCAGCTGTTAAAGTGTTTACAGGGCTGTGCAGGAACCACAGAAAATGCTTCTGTTTCAATGTCACAAGACAGAAAGCAGGAATGCAAAGTTGCATTCACAGTGTGAAAAAGAAAATGCTTGGGAAAAAGTCCAGAAGGAACTACACCAACACGTGGCCAGGCATGATGGCTCAGTCCTGTAACCCCAGCACTTTGCAAGGCCACAGCAGAAGAATCACTTGAGGCCAGGAGTTCCAGATCAGCCTGGCCAACATAGGAAGATCTCATCTCTACTAAAAATCAAACACTTGGCTGGGTGTGGTGTGCGCCTGTACTTCCAGCTACTAGGCGAGGCTGAGATGGAAGGATTGTTTGAACCTGGGAGTT
>NW_012106075.1:106972-122268 GCF_000951045.1 Mandrillus leucophaeus | reverse complement strand
ATCACGCCACTGCACTCCAGCCTGGGTGATAGGGTGAGACCCTGTCCCAATTTAAAAAAAAAACAAAAACAAAAAAAACTAGCAGAATGAATGACTTCATGCCCTCACTGTACTTGGAGAAGTAGGTCGTGGAGTGGACTGGCGGGAGGGGCTCTGGTTATCCCACTGTAAGCTGGACTAAGCTTTCCATTAGAAGTCAGTAGGAGATTAATTTGATGTGTAATATCAATCTCCAAGGTGCTCCAAGTTGTAGTGTCACATGGCTGCCTGTAACTCCGTGAAAAGACACTGCTATGGGCCATGAGTTGAGGAGAGAGTGGAGGAAGAGCCCTTCAACTGATTAAAGCCTGACAGGGAACCAGCAGCTCCCAGCACACTGCTGTCAGTGCCACCTCGGCACCTGGGGCCCTCCCAGAGATTCTAATTTGAGAGGTATGGCAGAGGTGTGGCCTGGGATTTGGGACATTTTGGGAGATTTAAAAGCTTGAGAGCTAATGATTTAGGGAAAAAAGAAAAGGCAACTGTCAAAATGAGGAACTGCCTTGTATCAATAAACAAAAACTAACAACTATGAATCATACTGTTGCCAAATTCAACCTCAAAGCATCGAGAAACCACACAAATATATAAGGCATTTCTATATTTCTGGAATTGACCTCAAATGTATTTTTTTTCTTTTTTTTTTTTTGAGAGGTAGTTTCGCTCTTGTTGCCCAGACTGGAGTCCAAAGGCACGATCTCTGCTCACTGCAACCTCCGCCTCCTAGGTTCAAGTGATTCTCCTAACTCAGTCTCCCAAATAGCTGGGATTACAGGTGTGTGCCACTACACCCGGCGTTTTTTTTGTTTTTTTGGTTTTTTTTTTTTGTAGTTTTAATAGAGACGGGGTTTCACTGTGTCAGGCAGGCTAGTCTGGAACTCCTGACCTCAGGTGGGGAGACAGGAGAAGAGAGGTTTATTTAGCACTCATGCATGAAGTATGTTCTGAGCACCTTTCCTGGTTCAGGTGTTGTGCTATGGACACTAGGGATACAGCACGGGGCATGAACGGGGCTCCTGTTCTAACAGCTCGTTTTAGTGTAGGTAGACAAAACAAAGTAAGAGAATTTCAGGTAGTGAAAAGGACTCTGAAGACAGTAAAAAAGGATATGATACAGAGAGAGATTTAAATTATATGGTCTACTTTCCCATGCGAAGAGAAATCTATCTGTATGCCTTCCCTCCTGTTTCTAGTCATATAATTTTTTAATGCCTCCTGGAAGTTGGCTATATGAAACTAGCAACTGCTGTACTGCGCATCCATGAATAAAGACACCTTCAGCAGCTGTGACTATGCCAGCCAATCTGACTTAAAACACCTCCCTTTCCCCTCCTACACTTATTGACAGTTTACAAACAATAGTTTGTTTACCTATACTACAAAGGATCCTTTAAAAACAGGTAAATATTGTATTGACCCATTTTCTATGGTACACATCAATGTCAACCATTTAATCAATAATGGGTTTTTTGTTTTTCCTGAGAAAGGGTCTCACTTTGTCACCCAGGCTAGGATGCAGTGACACAATCTTGGTTCACTGCAGCCTCAACTTCCTGAGCTCAGGCGATTCCTCCCACCCCAGACCCCCAAAGTAGGTGGGACTACAGGTCCCTCCCTCCCTCCGTCCCTCCCTCCCTCCCTCCCTCCCTCCCTTCAACAGAGTCTTGCTCGGTCGCCCAGGCTGGAGTGCAGTGGTGCAATTTCAGCTCACTGCAACCTCTGCCTCCCAGACTCAAGCAATTCTCCCGCCTCAGCCTCCTGGGTAGCTGGGATACAGGCGCTCACCACCACACCCGACTAATTTTTTGTATTTTTAGTAGAGACAGGGGTTTCACCATGTTGGCCAGGCTGGTCTCAAACTCCTAACCTCAAGTGATCCACCCACCTCGGTCTCCCAAAGTGCTGGGATTATAGGAGTGAGCCACCACGCCCGGCCTTGATAGCACTGTTTCAATTCCAAGAACAATCCCATACTCTGACAATCAGAGGAGCTCTTTAAGATCTGGGACCCAATAAAATAATGGTTTAATTAGGTATTCCTGGCTGAGTGTGGTGGCTTGTGCCTGCATGCCTGTAATCCCAACACTTTGAGAGGCCGAGGCCAGAGGATAGCTTGAGCCCAGGAGCTCTAGATCAGCCTGGGCAACATGGCAAAACTCCATCTCTACAAAATACAGAAAATTAAAAAAAAAAAAAGGCTGGGCATAGTGGCATGTACCTGTAGTCTCAGCAACCCAGGAAGTTGAGGTGGGAGGATCACTTGAGCCCTGGGAGCCTGGGAGGCAGAGGCTGCAGTGAGCCACAATCACACCACCGCACTCCAGCCTGAGCAACAGAGCAAGACTCTTTTTTCTTTTTTTTTTTTTTTTTTTGAGACAGAGTTTCGCTCTTGTCACCCAGGCTGGAGTACAGTGGCACGATCTCGGCTCACTGCAACCTCTGCCTCCCAGGTTCAAGCGAATCTCCCGCCTCAGCCTCCTGAGTAGCTGGGATTACAGGTGCCTACCACCATGCCCGGCCAATTTTTTTGAATTTTTAGTAGAGATGGGTTTCACCATGTTGGCCAAGCTGGTCTCAAACTCCTGACCTCAAGAGATCCACCTGTCTCGACCTCCCAATGTGTCGAGATTGGGATTATAGGCATGAGCCACCATGCCTGCCCGACCCTATCTTAAAAAGAAACAAATAATAATAATAAAGCACTATATAAGATGAACCATATAATCTTGAAATTGTAATAGGTGTATACTGCATTTGTCTATTTTGCAGAAAAAATTTTAAAGCAATTTCAAAAACTGTCAAGTAGAGGAAAGAGAACCAGAGTTCTTCAAAATCCCAGTTCAAATTCTAGCTTCTTCACTTACAAATGAGAGGATTTAGGGGAGCAAGTTCATGTCAGTTTCCTTATTAACCTCATCTGCCCTGCCTACCTTCTTCACAAGTGTGAGAAGCAAATGGACTCCTTCTACGTGAAGGCAAAGGCCCAGGAGAGGTGATCCAGATGCCTTCTGGTTGTGCTGGGCAACTGCCTGACTTCAGCAGCTCAGCCATTCAACAGCCTTCATGAACCACATTCAAATCCCACTTAAAACCCAAGCCCTTGTGGCAAGAATGAGCATCTTTTATACCTGACACTTGGATAGGTGTGTCAATAAATCTGCCACCTCTGAGGGTGTGTTCATGTTACTAATCAGCTTCTTCGTGACTCAATTTTCCACTTGAAGAGATTAACTCTCTCTAGAGTAAGCTAACGCTGACAGCCCTGCTGTGCCTCTGCCCCTGGGACTGACCGCCAGCCAAAGATGCAGGGCTCCCCTGACTTACAGAACACATTTATTCCACCAAAACAAGATGCCAAATGAGTCTCATCTCCCACCAAATTCCTGGTCCATCCCCAAAACCCAATGGAAGGCCCCTGAGGGCTGGACACACTCCCCACAGGTAGCTATCCCTGGCCTTTCTGACACTAGGAAATACCTGGCTGGCGGCCACCAACCACCTTCTCAGATCCAGGTGTGCCCTGCTGCCCCCCTAGTTCCTGACAGCATCACTCAGCCCCGTACCTCGGAGCTCCATCACCTCCCACACTCTCAGGAGACCTCAGCTGGCCCAGGAGCCTTCCAAGGTCCACCTCAGAAGCACTTCTGACATACTGGCTCGTTTGGCTTTTCTTTTTTTAACAATATATTTTCCCACATCTTTGAGTTTTCAGAAGTAGACCTGTGTAGGACTCCCTTTTCAGATGCCTACATCTTATCAAAACACTCTCCTTCATGTGTGTACATGTCTGGTGTAAGTGCACATGTGTCTGTGTGTGTGCATACTCCAGCTCTACTCCCAGAGTCGGGCAAGCAGGGCTGAGGCCATGACAACTCTGGTTCACCCCTGAGGTTCCCTTGCTATGAAGACAGCTTCCGTAGAGTCCTCTGAGGGCCCACTGTGCCTGGGGACTTCCTGGACATACTCATGAAACGCACAAGAAAGCTTGCAAATTCTACCAAGTCCCTACTGGGTTTAAGAATGAATGGCTGATAACCGTGGATAGCCTTGCCACTCTACTCCCTGAGAAATCCTGTTTCCCCTTAGATTCTTACCAGGCCACTAGAGAGTGTAGGCACGGCCCGAAGGCCTGGAGGAGAGCAGCAGCAGCTGTTGGGGTGATGCCACAGGACAATGATCATGGCCACTGCTCCATGAAGTCCCGGGCAGGCTGCTTGACACTCTGGCCTTCCCAGCTGCACAGTACCAAACCAAATTTGGATTCATTTCTAGCCACTGTCTGCAATCCTGGCTTTTCTTTCTCACCTCTATTTTCCTTTTGCCCCAATTTCTTCTGGTATCTATTTAATCCTGTGGCAATGCATGTGTTTTACAAGCCAACTCAAATCCTTTCTAGAGTGAAGCAGGGCAAATAAATTAAATGGTCATAATCTCTAGTAATCACTTGGCAAACCCTTGCTGGGTAGGGTGTGAGAGGAGCAGCCTCAGCACAAGGGGCTCTCAGACCAGAGGACCAGAGGACCAGTGGCCCAAAGGAATCCCTGCCATTTCTCTGGGAGCAAACCTGAAGCATACCACAGACAGGGCCAACGGCGTCAGCAAGACAGGAGGGGCCATGAGGAGAGACAAGAAGACCCAGCTGCAGGCAGCAGCCCCCACCTGGTATAAAGCCCACCACTGCTTACTCTGGTTTCAGGACCCAAGTTGGTTCTGATTCACTTTAGTGAATGAGAAGGCAATGAAGGTTTCTATTCTGCCTGCCTTCCTTTTTCTTTTTTTTTTTTTAAGAACAGGAATGCTGGACAGTTAAACTCCCACCAAGAACTTCAAGGTACCAGGCAACTCGGGACTTGCTCAAGGAGCATCAAGACAGCTGTAGCTTTGGCTCCACAGATTGTACTTCACGGAGCTCAGCAAGGGGGCTGAGAACACCCAGGTGGGCAATCCTTCCTTCCTTTACCAGCCCTCAACAAAGGCCAGCCAGAGCAAAAGATCTGGCCCCTGGCCTTAGAGTGTCCTCGGTGAGAGGACAGCAGCAATCTTTCTTTCCAGGCCTCCACCTTGACTCAGGAATGCTTTTCCCATCCCCATCTGCCTCCCTTTGATGTAGGTTCCCTCTACCCCAAGAACTTCTGTAATTTCTCCAAAGCCTTTTGACACCGTGGCCAGTCCTGCAGAACAGAACAGGAAATGATTCAAAGAGCCCTGGGGGTGGGTAACAAGTGGGCTGCTCACCTCCACCAAGTTGCAGTTCAGGCCAGCTGCCATCTCTGTGTGATCTTAGGCAAATCTCTCAACTCCCTGGGCCTGAGGGTCCTCATTTGGGCTGCGCAGCTTCTACCCACACACAACAGTCCTGAGCCCTGACTACAGGCAAGGATCATGTGAGGGTAGCCAACATGGGTAAGCCTTAAGAGGCCCAGCCTCAGGAGGGCAGCTGGTGTGTCAGAAATTACAAGACCACGAAGAAAACATGAGCGCCAGAGGCTAGGCGTGGTGGCTCACGCCTGTAATCCCAGAACTTTGGGAGGCTGAGCTAGTCAGATCACTTGAGGTCAGGGGTTTGAGACCTGGCCAACGTGATGAAACCCCATCTCTACTAAAAACACAAAAATTAGCCAGACATGGTGGCATGCGCCTGTAATCCCAGCTACCCAGGTGGCTGAGGAAGGAGAATCGCTTGAAGCCAGCTAGGTAGAGGTTGCAGTGAGCCCAGATCACACCACCGCACTCACTCCAGCCTGGCCAACAGAGTGAGACTCCATCTCGAAAAAAAAAAAAAAATCATGAGCACCAGGTGAGGCTCAACAGCGGACGGTCATAAGCACTGTCCATGCCCTGACAACTCCCAAAGCATGTCTGCAGCCCAGAATTCTCTCCCCAACTCCAGACTTCTCAGATCTTCTTGACACCTCCACTTGTGTGTCTAGGAGACACTTCTTTGTGTCCTGAACTCAACCCCTCTGCTAACCTGCTGCACCTACAGCCGCCCTCACCTCAGATGATGGCAGCTCCGCTTCCAGCTGCTCCACTCACAGACCTCAGAGTCATCCTCAGCTCCCCTCTCACTCTGCCCAGTCCTCTAGCAAGGCCTGTCGGGTCATCTTTAAAACATACCCAGAACTAGCCAGGTGCGGTGGCTCACGAGGTCAGGAGATCGAGATCATCCTGACTAACACAGTGAAACCCCGTCTCTATTAAAAAAAAACACAAAAACATTAGCTGGGCGTGGCAGCGGGCACCTGTAGTCCCAGCTACTCAGGAGGCTGAGGTAGGAGAATGGCGTGAACCCAGGAGGCAGAGCTTGCAGTGAGCCGAGATCATGCCACTGCACTTCAGCATGGGCAACAAAGCGAGACTCTATCTAAAAAAAAGAACCGGCCAGGTGCAGTGGCTCACACCTGTAATCCCAGCACTCTGGGAGGCTGAGGCAGGCAGATCATGAGGTCAGGAGATCGAGACCATCCTGGTTAACACGGTAAAACCCCATCTCTACTAAAAATACAAAAAATTAGCCGGGCGCGGTGGCAGGCGCCTATAGTCCCAGCTACTCATGAGGCTGAGGCAGGAGAATAGCGTGAACCCGGGAGGCGGAGCTTGCAGTGAACCGAGATCACGCCACTGCACTCCAGCCTGGGCGACAGTGCGAGACTCCGTCTCAAAAAACAAAACAAAAAAAAACCATACCCAGAACCTAGCCACTGCCCAGACCTCTGCAGCCCTGCTGGGTCCAGACCCCCACTATCTTCCACCTGGATGGGGACAGTGGCCTCCTGACCCAGCTCCCTGCTCCCACCCTGCCCACACACAGCCTAAGGGATCCTCCCAACCCTCGTGTTCCCCTACCTCGCTGTAGATGAAAGTCAAGAAAATTTCTGACATAAACCCAGAAGGCCCAGCACCGGGCCACTGAGTGCATGGTCTGCAAGGTAAGCACAGTGAAAGTGTTTCAAAAGCTCCTGGCAATGACGTCGGCACAACATCTAAACACGGACACAAAAGTACCCGTCTGGATGGACTAGGAATTCAAAGCATGCTCTCAGCCAGATAGAGTTGAGAGGCCCTGCCCCACACCTCCTCCAGGCCCACCTCTGCCACGCTCCACCCCCATGCACCAGCCATGCTCAGTCACTCATCGCCACCTCACTGGCTGCCTTTTCACAAACACCTTGAGTACACTCCCACTTCAGGGCCTTTGCACAGCTGCCCTTCTGCCTGGAAGGCTCTTTCCAACCTCCACAAGGCTCACCCCCATGCTCATTCAATGCTTGATCCATTCATACTACAAGCCACCCTCCCTTACCTCTCCAAAGACACTCAGCAGGACTTTTTGTCTTGCTGTTTTCCAGAGCACTCGTTACATAACATGCTGAATAATTTACATTGTGTTTTTCTTTCCCATTACCATGTAAGCTCCATGAGGGTAGAAGGCTCTGTTCTCTGCTCAGTGCCTGGTACCCCATGGGAACTCAATAAATACAGAGCAAAGGGCAGGTAGGGCAGGCTTCAAAAGGAAAGCCCAGAGCTGCGCCTGCAGGCGGATGTCAGCAGGCCTGGGAAGGTCTGGAATGCTTCTGTGGGAACAGGAGGACCCCCAGACTGAGGGCAGGGGACACAGCTGGTGGAAGCAACTGAGGTCTGCAACGTCAAAGGCTCTGGGATGGCCCTGCAGGGCCTGACATCTAAAGGGGCTTTCTGAGACTCAGGACCAGGGCATCCTTTATAAAGATGGACGGTGGGTGAGACTGGGAGAGGCTGACAGCAGGAAATTGGTCAGAAGGCAAGCACTGAATTGAGGCCATGGAACACGATGGACAATTCGAGAGACTTCCAAGGTCAGATCTACAGATCTATGTGGGAGGTGAGAGAGAGGGAGGGGCACAGGGAGAATGAGATGAAATATGGCACTTTCATGAAAGAAAGCTCTCCTCAAACATCCTCAGATTATTGCCAGTCACACAAGAGGCCTTCCTGGCTGTGGCTGCTCTCATGTGAAGAGGGCTTCCGAGCAGTCTGCCTCCTCTGCCTCTGTGGGGTCTGCGGTCTCAAATGTACCCCTCACAAACACCTCTCCTGAATCACAGCCTGCATCTCACCTGACAGTTTTCTGAATGGCTGGCATCGTTCTGACTTTTCCACTGCCGATTTCCAAGGTGTGCTCAAAACAAATCCACTGGTGTGCATAGATTAAGCACTTACCTTATACTCAACGCTTTGTGAAGCATCAAGAAAGAACAGAGAAGAAACATGGCCAGGGTCTTTGCCCCCAACTCCGACAGCCCCCTACCCTCTGACGGGGAGGGAGTGAGATGTGAAGAGGATGCCACACCCAACAGTTAAAGGAAGAAATGCAACCCATATAACACTTGCTTGCTCAAAACTCATCTGGGGCATGAGAAATCTTCAAAGAAAAAAATACTCATTTTTATCTTCAACTCCTATCAGGGCTCAAGGACAAGAGAAATCCACATGGGGTGGATACCTTAAGCAACTTGTCAGGTTGGAGGAACAGGGGGCAGGTGGTAGGAGCGATATCCAAGCAGAGAGAACTGAATGGCACAGGCAAAGGTGCAGAGGCAGGGCCAGAGACAGCTGCAGCAGGGGGCAACGGCCAGCCTGCAGGCCTGCCAGGCCGTATTTAACACGCCAGGAAAGCCAGTTTGCCAGCAGGAGAGCTAGAGGGCCAGGGGAACACAGAATTAGCCACCAAGGCTCAAAACAGACCTTGTCAGTTACCAAATGGGTAGAACACAGGAAAAACAAAAAGGGAACTCCATGGAGAGTTCTGCGGGACCTGCTGAGAACAGCAGCCCCTGACTGTCCGGGTGGGGTGAAATGGGCATGTAACTCCAATGCCTCTGGGTGACCCTTTAACGCATGGTTTTATCATTTACATTCTTTACAGTGCAGAGCTGGCCTTCCTTACATTTTCTAATGTCAGTTTAGAAGAAGCCAAAATCCTGTATAAACTGTTAGGGGAAAACAGGGGCATGAAGGGAAATATCCTAGAGTTAAATATAGTTATCACACAAATACCCAAGTCAAACAAGCTGTAATATTAATGAGGCATGAATGAACAGTAACTGTTTCCAGGGCTGAATAAAGGCTGGCCACCTTATCAGGGAAGTCGCACAAAAGCTCTCTGTCGTGCCCCTTCTTGTAAGAAGAGTAGAAGAGAACAGACACCTTTCTTCTCTGTAGCAGAGACCCCACTTGGGACCGAAGGTAGATTAGACTGAGAGCATTTTCTTGTAGGCAACAGTGAAAATCTGTTTTCAGTTTAACCTGCTACAGTTGTAGGGCTCTGATCAGGATGCATTATTAATTAGTAGAAAGAGAAGCCCCATTTTTAGTTACCCATTGAATTAGGTATCTTCAAACACCATGACCTAGAATTGACAGTACAGCTAACTCTCTGTTTTCCATGGTAACGGGGATTTCAGGAAGAAAAGCAGTTAATTGGGAAGCAAAAAAACAATCCCATTTTATTCAGAGCAAGGCATACATTACTGCATTAAGGATGATGGCTTCCAATGACCATCCAGTGAGGATCTTACATTGGTCTGGCGTTGTGAGGTTTAAATCACACATTTCCGGTCCAACAAGCCAAGGTGTCTGACCCACCACCATGGGTGGGCCAGACAGGTAGCAGAACTCCCTCCAGTTTGTCAGGGAATGGGAGCATGGGGAGAGCATGGGCCATCACCCCATGCCTTACCCAAAGAACAGCTCCCTGCTAAACTTTTGACAGAACTTCCAGCAAGTGACATGTGATCCTGGGAAGGGAGCACAACCAGGCCACAAGCTCCCAGGAGAGAGGAAGAAAGGGCTCCTGGGCCTGCTGGAGGCCAAACCGCCAGGCCCAGAGGAGACAGGGAGAGAGTTGGCTGTACTGGCATGGCAAGCACACCCCCAGCAAGCTGCCCAGCATTTCTAGTAAGGAAAAAAGCAAACCGCCGTCCCACCTCGGGCTGCGCGGTCACAAGTGAGGCAGGGCTGGGACCAGTCACCATTTGGGCGGGAGGCTAGCCCCAGGTGCGGCAGGAAGGGGTGGCGCTGGCTCAGTGGCTGCAGCTCCTCACTCTGACCCAGCGGGGCCCCTGTGCGGTGCTGGGGGCACAGCGAGGCCTCAGGCGCTGTGGGGCAGGGACACACACACACACACAGAGAGAGACACGCCATTAGAGGGTGCACAGCAGCCCCTGCAGGAGGTGCAGGCCAAGGTTGCTCGGGGTCAACCTCGCAGCCCACTGCGGTGGAAGCTATGAAAAGCCCGCTGACCACATTCGACCCTGAACATGCAGCTCAAGCGTAAGGTCTGAGGGAACCAAAAACGTCAGAGCTGGAACTGTGGCAGTATCATTTAGCCCAGCAGGACCTATGGCTACAGGCCCTGGACTCGGTATGAGGAGGAGGGGTGGATCAAACCAGGTTCCTACACCCCCACTGTCCCACCCCTGCATCTGCAATGTTCCACAAATTGCTCACGGAACATGAAGCTGTTTCAGCTCCTTGCTTAGCATCCTCTGGATTCTTGAGAATAATGATTGTGAAAAACACATAAAAAGAATGGCAGCTCCCCTTGGCCTGCATCAAAGCCACAGCCACAGCCATAGGAACAGAGGAAGTCAAGACAGTCTGGGACCAATTCAAGCCACAGGGAGCCTCTCTGGGGGTTTGTGAGAGGGTCCTTGAGAGAAATGAAACAATTTCACTTCTTAAAAGACAATCTTCATTTTTTTGGTGCAACTTAACCCTACGTTGAGGCTTCTGGAGATTAAGGTTAAATTGTTTTCAAGAGGTTTAACCAAGGTCACAACTTTTGCTTAAGCAAAGCAGTTCAAACTAAGAAGGAAAAATGACAACTACATATGGGACACAAATATGTTAACCTGCTCCGAGCTCGGTAATAATTCAGAATTCCTAGAAGCAGGAAATCTGACTTTAATATGCAAATCTCTCATTTAACACATTTCTCAAAATGCTAGTGGTGGCGGTACAATGTCAAATCGAAACCTGCAAAAGCAGGAAATGTTAGTAAATGGTCTGGTAATAGAACACTGACTAAGCAAGGGTTGACTAAGGTCTGTCAAACTACAAACAACTTCCTCTAAAAAAAAGTTTTCTGCTATGCTGACATAGCGTTACTAGGGATCTGCACTTTTGTTTCAGCAGCCAGAAGATATAATTTCTACAACCCCCACCTCCATCCTCACCCTGTCCCCCAAAGGCCACTAGGGCCACCTGTCTCTTTGAGTGTGGGGTCCACACTGTGGCTGGCACAGCACTGTGAAAATGGAGAAACACTTGCTGGGGGACCACTTCCAATGAACCACCAGGATGCCAATGTGGCTCACAGAGACCAGCTTCCATCAGGCCCTGAACTCCACTCTGTTCCCTGAAACCTCTTCTGACCATAGGACAAAGACCCATATTAATCCAACATGCAAAACTAGAACTAGACCGGCCCCACTCAATGCAGACCCAGCCATGCAACCAAATCACCAGGAACTCTCATTTGCATGTTTGGAAGGGAGGCCTTGTTCACACTAGCAACCTGTACAAGTTTTTTGCTGAAGTAGAATAATACTGAGCCATTCAAGAAACCTGCAGCTCAGTCGGTAGAAAAATATTTAATATGAGATTAAAGAAACAAGATTATCAAGAAAGAGCATTCGTTTCCTCCTGGCTACCAGAGTCAACTCCCCATTGTATGTGCAGCAGGACAACCCTCTTTGCTGCCAGACCCATTCTGACAAGGAAGCAGAAAAGACCTGCCTCTGCCCACCTTCTGCCCAGATGTACAGAATGAGACCCACAGAGCAGCAAAGGGTGTTAGAGACCCCTGAACCAGAGCAGCCAAGGGACTAAAATAAAAGTCCCTTTATAACCAAAACTCAATCCAGACCAAGAACAATTTGCCTGGGCCACCAAAAGCTGGGTACTCAGGACAGGTTCAAGCTCTGCAGTGGTCATCACTCCCTAAGCCCAGGGACACCCACCCCACCTGTCACCCATTGCTGCTGCTCTGGCAAAGTGTGAGAAGCACTTCCATTACTCACAGCCATGGTAGGAGGCCGGGGAACCCCCAGCCTTGCCATACTCCTGCTCCGAGTGGCTGGTGGAGAGGTTGGGCTGGCTGGAGCCTCGCCCAAAGGTGATCTGGTTGCTGCCCATGCCAGTGGCAACCTGGGCCATGCGCTCTTTGGTTTTGAGAGCCTGGGCCCTCTCAGCCTTCAGCCGTTCCTCATCCTTGAGGAGGGCCACCAGTTGCTTTGACTTCTCACGCACATTGATGCCCTGGTCCTTGCCATCTCGGTCAATGTACTGGAAGTCCTTCAGGGTCTGGATGGCGAAGATGTTCTCACGGCACTGCTGGGCCACGCGTTCAGAGCCTGTCTTGATGAGGTAGTCCAGCAGGGTCAGCGCCTTGTACACATGCCGCCAGTTCTTGCCATGGTCATTGAGCCGCTTCCACACCATGCTCATGATCTCCGAGAAGGCCACCACATTGTAGGTCAGGTCGGCGATCTCGGTCATCAGAGAACTGGATGGGCCCCACGGGTCATTGGAGGTGGCTTCCCGGACTTTGATTTCTGCCTCCGAGTAATTGTTCACAATGTTTTTCATCTGCCGTCTGATAGACGAAGTCGTCATTTTTATTTTCTTTGTTACAAGTTTAAAGCCCTTCAAAGAGAGAAACTTTCCTGTCCTTGGTAAGTGCGCACCCTATGAAGGTTCAGTTTCCGTAATCAAGCTGGAGTAAGATCCCTGAATGGTCATTTCCTCCTGTGGAGCCTCAGATTCGAAAAGCTGGAAGCCATGACCTAGAGAAAGAGAAAACCCACTCCACTGCGACGTAAGCCCCCTGTGAGGGTGGGAGACTGGTCCAGCAGCAGGTACTGGGTAAAACTGGGGAGCTGAGTGGACATACCCAGCCTCCTCAGGATGAACCCAAGATAAAATCAATATTACCAGTTAACAATGAATAAAATTTACACTCAAGTTTAAGCCTTTAGGAGAAAGGAAGTAAACATCATGACTATTGCTCTATTTTCAAAACACTTCCACTGGAATGGCTATTTTATGGGTTGTCTTTTCACTGCCTGGCAAAAGTCAGTTGTGAAGAATCGGAAATGCTGGGGGAAGCTGATCTTGGCAGATTTAAAATTATGTGTGAGACCAGATATGGTGGCTCACACCTGTAATCCCAGCACTTTGCGAAACTGAAATGGAAGGATTACTTGAGGCTAGCCTGGTCAAAACAGCAATACTCCCATCTCTATTTTTTTTTAAGTTTATTTAAATTTAAAAAAAATACACATTATGACAAGAAAGAGACTAATTTCAGGTCTACCTTAACTCAAAAATGCCTGTCAATACCTTCAAAACTGCTTTGGTCCATTGTGCTTCCAAATGTCCAGAAAATTCTCCTTGACAATCACTTTTCGCCTGACCTTCCCTGCTCAAGAATTTATAAAGATTCCTAACAGCTCTTCTAGAAAAAGGATAAAGACCTCCACTTGGCTTTCAGAAGCCTCCAGCATCTGGCCCAAGCTAATACAGCCTGAAAACTAATCTGGTTATAGCCCAGCCCCTCATTTCACAAAGAAAACTGAGACCCCTGGCTAGCCTTTAACTCGCTCCAACCAAACACATCATCTATCCCCTCTCTTTCTCCAGATAACACTCACTTACCAGGCTACAGTGAGGTCCACGTCTGTGACATGAGGCTGCTGTTCACAAGTTTGGTAACCTTCATCTGCCTCATCACCAGCGAGCACCCAGCACTTAGCACTGTGCCCGACACAGAAATGAACACTGTTAAATAAATAAATGTTACAGGTTAAAAACAGAGTCCCTGCCCTCAAGAAGGCCACAGTCTGGCAGGGGATGAAAGTTCCTTACCTATAAAATGGGAAAACTGAGTCCCTAGAAGTCTCCAGGGATTGCCCCAGGTAGATTAGGACAGCTAGGGCCCGGATAGGAAGCAAGGCGCTCCACCCACCATCCTGACCACCTGCTTGGCTGTCCCCGCAAACCCTCAGGGGAAGGATTATTTTTCCCACTATACAAGTGAGGAACCTGAGGCCTGGAATCACACAGTCAGCTGACTAAGGTCACTCCAGGCCCAGAACCTGCACCTCCCTTTCCTCCTGTGGTGGTCTTTACTCTCAAGATGTTTCTGCCACAGAAACAACAGGTAGCTCCTACCTTCCTCATCTAAAGCCTCAGATGGGTAAGGGGCACATAAAAAAAAAAAAAAAACAAGTAAACAAAAGGTGGCAGAAGCAAGGAAAAGCCACAGGAAATGCAATGACTACTCATCACAATCACACAAAAAGGAGGGTTTGCTATTGTGAAATATGTACTTGGTCTTCATCCCTGTCACTTGGCAGGGATTCCAAACCTAAAATCCTCAGAATCTCCACAGTGATGTCTTTTTGCATGTGAATGATTGACTGAGGGCTGGCAGTCCCTAGGCAACTTCAGGATGGGGCTGGTCACCAGAAAGACCAAGGCAAGATCAGTCCCGGGAAGGGGAGAGGGACTGAAGATTATCACCAATGGCCAATCATTTAGTCAATCATGTCTCCATAATGAAGCCTCCATAAAAAGACATAAGGACAGGCTCAGGAAGCTTCTGGATGGCTGAACACATGAAGGTTCCTGAAGGGTGACACCGAGGTATGGCATGGAAGCTCTGCATCCTTCTCCTCCACCTGGTCTATGCATCTCTTCATCTGTATCCTTTGTAATATCCTTTATAATAAATAGGTAAATACAAGTCTATTTCCCTGAGTTATGTGAGCCACTCTACCGAATTAACTGAACCCAAAGAAGGGGTCTCAACTTGAAGCTGGTTGGTCAGAAGTTCCAGAGGCCTGGACTTGCACTGCTGGGAAGGAGAGAGTGGTCTTGTGGGACCAGGCCCTCAACATGTGGGATCCGAAGCTACCTCCAAGTAAATATCAGAGTAGAACTGAAGGATACCTAGCTGGTGTCCTGCAAAACTGACTGCTTGCTTGTTACGTGGGGAGAAAGTTACAGAAGTCTTCTGTACTGATTGCTGTTTAGTGTTAAATGAGAAAATAGGAAAAAGCACTTTGTATGATCTTCCACACACAATAAGGGGGCAGGTCGTAAAATTTCACACTGGTAATAACCCATACATCTGCTCTGGCCAAGGAGACCTTCTCTCCACCCTCAAATATGTCAAGGAATCTGACTCTATCTGAAGTCACAGAACAGGGCTT
>NW_012106075.1:104775-106256 GCF_000951045.1 Mandrillus leucophaeus | reverse complement strand
AAAAAAAAGAGGACTTCGGCCACATCCTTCCCAGTAAAATGGTATCAAATGGTTGAGAATGTCCTAAGGAAAAAAAAAAAGAACACTTTCCTAAGTGAGAAACAATGCCCTGGGCTCTGCTGCCCTCCCCTATCTGGTGACTTTGTAGGTGGAAGCGGAAGACCTCCAGCTGGGCCCAGTTCCCAGGGAAGCTGTGAGGCCCAGTCAGGGCTCCCAATGAGCCTCCTAGACCTTTGGCAGCAAAGAAAAGGCAGTGATTCCTGTGAGCAAGGGCCGAAGTGTCGCTGCCCTCCCAAACACAAGCTGGGAAAGGAACTCCAAACAGGGGCTGTTGACCAAGGCAGGGGTTTTCTCTAACAGATTAACTTGCAAGGACATCTGTTGATGGTCTCTGAAATACTTAAACTTCAAGAAAAATGAAAAAGCTAATAAAATAATAAAATACTAGTTATAGTCAAAAAAACAAAATAAGGCCTATATAATTTGTGTGGCTGCCTGTTATTTTCTTAAAGCTGATAGACAGGAACAGCTTTCAGCACAGGCGGATGGTGAGAAGTGAGAGGTATGGAGCTAAGAAATCCTCACTAGGGCCTGGCGCGGCGGCTCACACCTGTAATCCCAGCACTTTGGGAGGCCGATGTGGGAGCATCACTTGAGGCCAGGAGTTCAGCAACAGCCTGGCCAACATGGCAAAATCCTGTTTTTACTAAATATACAAAAATTAGCCAGGTGTGGTGGTGCACACCTGGAATCCCAGCTACTTGGGTGGCTGAGGCATGAGAATCACTTGAACCCAGGAGGCAGAGGTTGTAGTGAGCTGAGATGGCGCCACTGCGCTCCAGCCTGGGTAACAGAGCAAGACTCTGCCTCAAAAGAGAAAAACAAAAAGAAATCTTCATGATATGGTTTGGCTGAGTCCCTACCCAAATCTCAACTTGAATTGTGTCTCCCAGAATTCCCATGTGTTGTGGAAGGGACCCAGGGGAAGTAACCGAATTATGGGGACCAGTCTTCTCCGTGCTATTCCTGTGATAGTAAATAAGTCTCACAAGATCTGATGGGTTTATCAGGGGTTTCCACTTTTGCTTCTTCCTCATTTTTCTCTTGCTGCTGCCAGGTAAGAAGTGCCTTTCACCTCCTGCCATGATTCTGAGGCATCCTCAACCATGTGGAACTATAAGTCCAATTAAACCTCCTTTTCTTCCCAGTCTCGGGTATGTCTTTATTAGCAGTGTGAAAACAGACTAATACACCTCACAAGGGCCAGGTGTGGTGGCTCATGTCTGTAATCCCAGCACTTTGGGAAGCCGAAGCAGGCAGATCACTTGAGCTCAGGAGTTCAAGACCAACCTGGGCAACATGGCGAGATCCCGTCTCTAAAAAATATAAATAAATAAACAAACAAATAAATAATTCTCACTAGGAGAAAAGTCACTGGAGGCTTTTCTTTTCTTTTTTTTTTTTTTTTTGAGATAGTCTTG
>NW_012106075.1:100749-102556 GCF_000951045.1 Mandrillus leucophaeus | reverse complement strand
CCAGGCTGGAGTGCAGAGGCGCAATCTCGACTCACTGCAAGCTCCGCCTCTCTGGTCCACACCATTCTCCTGCCTCAGCCTGTAGCTGGGACTACAGGCACCCACTACCATACCCAGCTGATTTTTTGTATTTTTAGTTGAGATGGGGTTTTACCATGTTAGCCAGGATGGTCTCAATCTCCTGACCTCGTGATCTGCCCGCCTCAGCCTCCCAGAGTGCTGGGATTACAGGCGTGAGCCACCGCGCCCAGCCGAGGTTTTTCATTTTCCAGGCCAACTGGGCTACGTACCTCACCTAAGCAAGACTTTGGAGGCCGAAACTAATGATTCCAACCATAAGACAGTCCATGATGCGTGGGCCATGAGGCAGGACTCTAGCAGTGCCAGTGGGCACAAAGCTCTAGCTATTCCAGCTGAACATCTGGACTTCCATTACTTTGCCACACTTGGCCTTGGATACCTCAGGTCCCCATTTTTCACTGTTTCCCCTCAACCACAGGATTGGCTATAAACATTTAAACATCTCCCAGCAAACATCTGCCATGAGTCCATCCCAGGAGCAAGCTCCAAGCTCCAAACATCATATACCACCCTCCACAGCACAACCTGTTATTTATGTCTGTTTCTTTTTTTTTTTTTTTTTTTTTTGAGACAGAGTTTCGCCCTGTTGCCCAGGCTGGAGTGCAGTGGCGCAATCTCGGCTCACTGCAACCTCTGCCTCTCAGGTTCGTATAATCCTGGTGCCCCAGCCACCCAAGTAGCTGGAATTATAGGTGCCTGCCACCACACCCAGCTAAGTTTTGTGTTTTTAGTAGAGACAGGGTTTCACCATGTTGGCCAGGCTGGCCTTGAACTCCTGACCTCAAGTAATCCACCTGTCTCGGCCTCCCAAAGTGCTGAGATGACAGGCGTGAGCCAACCGCGCCTGGCCACATTCTATTATTTCTAGAATCTGAGTTTTGATTTGTTCTCACTCTTTTTTGCACAGTTTGCACGCTCCACTTTCCAAACTTTCCTTCTCAATTTTCCAATTTTCTTGTTTCCAGCTTGTTGAGACTGAACTAATGCACATGCAAATGCAACGAAAACAGGATCATTTGTTACCTTCTGGGCTCCTCACTCAAACCTGAGGAAGTGTGTGATTAGCTCACAATCACTTCTTAAGAACCTCCAGGCCACATATGGATGTTAGAGGTGGAGGTGGGAGGGTTGTCAAAACAAGGAAAAACAACATTAAACTCTGTTAAAAGTTTAGACTCAATACAGCCAAAAACAAAACAAAACAAAACAAAAACTTATTCTCATAAATTACATACTGACAATTGAAAGAATTGAAGACAGCAAGGTGTAAAGTGGGATTCATTATTCAAGGCAAACAAACCTTTCTGTGCCTTCCAAGAGAGCTGTCACAGGGATAGGGCCAGGTGCAGTGGCTCACGCCTATAATCCCAGCACTTTGGGAGTCCAAGGCAGGAGGATCACTTGAGCCCAGGAGTTCAAGACCAGCCTGGACAACATGGTGAGACCTCATCTCTACAAAAATTTAAAAAAAAAAAAAAATTTTTTTTAATTAGCTGGGCATGGTGGCGCACGTCTGCAGTCCCAGCTACTCAGGAGACTGAGATGGGAGAATTGCTTGAGCCCAGGAGACGGAGGCTACAGTGGACCATGATAATGCCACTGCACTCCAGCCTGGGTGACAGAGCAACTTTGTCTCAAAACAAACAAAAAAACAGGCTGAGCAGGCCCACAGAATGGCCACTTTATTCGTGGAATGAGATGACCAGGCAGACGCTCCTGGTCACCA
>NW_012106075.1:84370-100379 GCF_000951045.1 Mandrillus leucophaeus | reverse complement strand
CGTGAACCCGGGAGGCGGAGCTTGCAGTGAGCCGAGATCGCGCCACTGCACTCCAGCCTGGGCGACAGAGCGAGACTCCGTCTCAAAAAAAAAAAAAAACAGCCAAGAAACTAAATGCTTGAGGTGGCTTGGGGAAGTAGCACCGTGAGCAATGCAGAAATTGTCAGGCCTTCTGAAATGCCCTGGGAGCTTCAGAGCCTCCACATTAAAAGCCGTATGTACTCAATATGAAAGGGAATACTCATTTTTCTACAGTTAGTCCCCAGAACTAGGTAAAGTTCTTTAAACCAAATATTTTATTTCCATTCTGAAAACTGAATCGTTGGTTTTGCCTATGCAACAACCATAATCCCCCTCTTCTTGGAAAGAGTACTTCAGTCATCCTTGCGGAACTGGCCAGGAGTAGGCCCAGGACTGAGATCAAGCCAATTAAAGCCCCACAGTTCCCCCACCCAGTAGCTAGATCAGTGATATGTTAAGAATCTAGACTGGACCACTTGTAGACCCCTCGGGATGGTTCCTAAAACTTCTGGGAAACCAGCAGGGTTGCTAAGCTGCTGGAACACACCCCAGGGGCAGAGTCAGAGTTTACCTATGATTGAAGTAGCCATAGAAGAAAGCAAGAAGCCAGGACAGGAGAAGGCACAAGACATAACAGCATGTGGTCTGCACCTCTAGGTCTACCTGTGCATGAAGCCATTTATCCCCTGGAATTCTCATGCTGTAACCTACAGCAATGTGTGCTTTTGACACCTCCAACTGCAAACCCTGTGCACGAAGCACCTGAGAGAACCAGAGGTAGAAAGGCAGCAACAGCCAAACAACAAAAGGACAGAGCATAGGCCCTTCCCTGAACCTCCAATAGGGCCTCAAGTAGGAGTGCAAAGACATCAGCCAGGCTCTCCCTAGCCACAGGTGACCCACAGCCCCAGACCAACAAAGGAAGAACCGCATCCTTCCCAGGAGGGCTCGGCACTCCCTGTGAATGAGGCACCCCCAACCAACGTCTGGGATCATCTGCTCTTTTTTGAGAGTGACTCATGATAGGAATGATAAAATAACAGCTGGATCATCATACATGCAGGGGACAAGCTGGGGGAAAAATTTCTGGCATAGTTGAAAACACAGAATTCAAATGAGAGTAGAGACTGGAAAGAAACTAAACAAAACAGCAAACAGAACAAAACTGGAAAAAAAAAATTCCAAGGCTAGGGTTATGCCCCAGGAGGTAAGAAGTATTCCATAAAAATGTGCTCCAAAGGCTTGAGGAGCTGGGTGGGGAAATTCTTTGCAAATCTAGAGTTCCCTATCATGAGAGACAGAGGCTTTTCGCAGTTCCAAACAGCACAGGTGGGTCTGCGGTGAAGGCACACATCTCTGTACCCCGTGCCTCTGTGCCACCAAGGTGTGGCTGATCGTGTGCTGACAGAAAGATGCTCACCTTTCAGTTGGAGTCTATATCACGTCCCTAAGGAAACTATGGGGAGTGGCTTTTCACCAGCCATCACTGAAGATCAAGCTCGGCTGTCAGGGAGCTGTCTCTCCACTGCCCTCCCCAAACCTAACGATCACAGGTCAATCAACACTGTGAAAACCCAGTCCCAGGCCAGGCGCGGTGGCTCACACCTGTAATCCCAGCACTTTGGGAGGCCGAGGCGGGCGGATCACGAGGTCAGGAGATCGAGACCATCTTGGCTAACACGGTGAAACGCCGTCTCTACTAAAAACACAAAAAAATTAGCCAGGCGTGGTGGCGGGCGCCTGTAGTCTCAGCTACTCGGGAGACTGAGGCAGGAGAAGGGCGTGAACCCAGGAGGAGGAGCTTGCAGTGAGCCGAGATCACGCCACTGAACTCCAGCCTGGGCGGGCAGAGCGAGACTCCATCTCAAAAAAAGAAAAAAAAAAGAAAAGAAAAAAAAAGAAAACCCAGTCCCAATCAATAAATATGGGTGAATTAATTGACCTGAACATCTTCACTTCAGATGGCAGCTCCACCTATGTATGTCTGGCAGCCTCCTATGTTTCTACATGTACTTTATTTTTCTAAAAGCAGATGACAGAGAATGCTTGGGAAAGGGGTACACCCCACCTTTCCCACAGTGTTCCATCAGTGTGGTCCGTCAACCAGATATATTAGAACTTCCTGGGAGTCTGTTCAAAAACCCAGTCATTCTGGGGGCAGAGCTGAGGGGCTGCCACTCTCTTAACAAGCCCCCATGGTGATTTCTAGGCATGCTGAAGTCGGTGTCATGGTATCCACTGCAGGACACTTGAACGTGTGCAATACTCCACAATCCTCAATTCACTGGCTTTATCTTTCCTGAGGTACAGTCCATGAGTGAGGATACATCTCCATCTTCCCACCGGACAAAAGGGTACAATGATCATTACAAGGAGGCCCAGTTGGGGTAGCTGAGACCACAGATCACTTAACCAAACCACACGGGCTCTCCGGAAGACAACAGGCCAGTTAGGACAATATGGACAGTGCCACATTCTTTTCAACAGTCATCATTTCAGCCAAAAGAGAAAAGACTATTATAATTCCATTTCAGCCATGCTAACAATAACTTAAAGTCTAATAACTGTTGCTCATCCCGTAGAGAAATGAAAAGAAAAAAATCCTTTATTTCCCTCATACCAGAAAAACAGTAAGACATCATCTTCATCATCTTCACTAACTGAAGGTGGCTTCCTGTTGGTTAGAGAAATCAAATTTTATATCAGCTGGGCAGGGTGCTACACCCTTGTAGTCCCAGCTACTCAGAAGGCTGAGGCAGGAGGATCACTTGAGCCCAGGAGTTCAAATCTAGCCTAGGCAACCTAGCAAGACCCTGTCTATAAAATGAAGTTTTTTTTTTTAATAAAAAATTTATCAGTCTCCAAAAAGTGGGCTAAAAAAACCTTTATACTCATATACTTAAAGAATTTTGAAGAAAAACAAACATTTCAGACTTGACTTCTAGATGGTAGAGCAGGAAAAGGTAAACTGCCCATGTGCTTACTTGTCTCCCCTGGCACTTTCTTCTAAGGAAGAAAGATCCCTGCAGGTGTCAGTTAACCTGCTGCCAGGAGGGAGCCAGGAAGGGCTGACTGCATAGGAAGAACCAACCCCTAAGCTGGTCCACGCCACCCTCCCGGGGAGTAGGAGGTCCACCCTCAGGAAGTCACCTAGGCAGCTTCTCCCAGGATCTGAGAGTCACTGAAACAGATACAGCAGAGCTCAAATTAGATGTCACTTGGCCTCCTAGAACTTGATATGTACTTAATTTTCTAAAAGCAGAAGTCAAGTATCAAAACATACACAAGGAATTTAATTTGTTATCAACATGCCCCTACTATTTAGTCTCTGGGAGGAGCAGCTTGTGAGTGCAGACTGCACAGGCAGGTGGGGAAATGCAGTCTTTCTAAAGACTGCGTGAAGAAAAGATGGGGTCTGGAGACCTGGTTTTGGCTGTTCCTGCCAATACAGGAAAACAGGGGTATGGCAAGGAGCTGCACCTCCCCCTCAGTGTACAGGATCAAACACTGTGACTGCACAAAGGGCAGGCAGCAACACTTCATAAAGGCATATGAGAATTCTTGAATGCTCCCCTACCTCTCCTATTTCTCAAAGCAGTCTTACAAATGACCAAATTATGAACAGCATTCTTTTAAAAATCATGCCAAAATGCAAATAACGTGATGTGGCAGAGAGAGGAGATGGGAATCCAGGGACCAGGGTCAATGCTGTGACCGCTCTGTGGCACCAAGAAGCCAGTACCCAGGGTCCTTGCTTCTAAAACCAGATGCTTACTCCAAACCCCTCAGTCCCAAAGGCCCCCATTCTGACCAGTGATTCAATTCCTTGCCATCTCCATGGTGTTATGAGAAACCCAAGCTTCCGATCAGCCCAGCCACAGGTCACCAACTGAGGGAGTGAATCCCAGCCATAACCAAGCAGCAGATGTTTTTGTTAGCCTGTGGGGCTTCATGGTGGGCAAAAAAGTAGCGCTTCCCTTCAGGCTTTGGAAATGTGAAAAGCAGCCTTCAGAACCCTTCCCTCCTCTGAGGATGGCTGCTGTGATCCTTAGGCAGAGATTCCCCATTTCTAACACACTGTGGCTCTGCTAGAGAAAACACTGGCTGATGGGAGACGATGAAGTCAACCGGAGACTGGACACAGCAAACAGGAGCCTTTAATGGCTACTCACCCCTACCACACAGGACAGGCCGAGCTATGAATTATCATTTGAGCAGTATAATTTTCCAGCTTGAGACATCTGAAAAACATGCAGAGCTGCATGGGAAAATCTACATTCCCATGATCTCGTGCTTAATTTAGACCTGGCTGGTGGATGTGGTGGTGCTAACTGCTAGGCTGTAGCCATCTCGCGAGGAGCCTGCAAGAGTGTGGAAGGAGGGGCAGTGGATCCCCTCAGGCAGGGCCTGCTGACTTCTGGTTTCAGGCACAGTAGTGACATAACATATTTTCTCAAAGAGAGCTCCAGAGGCTGGCCAAAGAACAAGTATTTTTACACTGTGCATGTACAAGTGCAAGACCACAGCTGCAAGAAAAACAAGTGGTTTGCTCACCTCTGCCCTCCCATCTGTGCCTCTAGGAGGTCACATCTGACTTCCCACAGCAGCTTGGGAGGAACAAGGCAGATTTCGGAGGTAGTTACTTGCAGAGACTGGTAGCAGTGATGGTTGATGTCCACTGAGCCTCATCTGAGCAGTACTGTGGGATGGGTGGTGAGCCAGGGTCTTAAGAGACCATAAGAGCAGGCTCACCTCAGCTGAAGCTCAAAGGATGAGCCCCTGCATCCCAGAGGTGGGCTCTGAGGGGTTAACTCTTTATGTGTCACTCACATGCTGCACTCTCGTTTCCAATCACTTTCCCTATGACCGGAACCGGCTCCTGCCTTGCACTCTACCCACCTGCCATTTCCCCCACCTAGCATCCTTCCTCTGTCTGTCACTAGACTGGCTCCTTGTCACTCAGATCACATGGCCTCCTCAAAACCCATCAGGCACTCTCTATCAATGTCACCAGCTGTCTTCTGGAACAGGGCCCCTCCTCTATCTGACATTTCTTACATGCCTGTTTTATCTGTTTCTCTCCTGCCCCCACAAAAACCCCTCTGAGAGCAGGGCCCAGCCTGCCTCTTTGCCACTGTCTAGAACAGTGCCTGGCACATACTGAACCCTCAACAAACACCTTCCATGTGACACACAAGCAAAAAATAAGAACATTGTTAAAGATACCCATTATCTCGCCACTCAGAGACTGCCAGAGTTCACACCTTGAGGCTGTTCTCCCAGTTCCTGTTTCCCTTTTGGTCTCCATCTCTTGAGTTAAAGGGCAGCTGCTGTATTGTCTGCCTAACAATAAACTGCCTGGGAACAGGAACAGCCCTACCAGTGCTTAATACATGCTCCACATGACCCAGCACCTGCCGAAGCCCAGGCACCACAGGGCCTGAGAATCCACTGGATGCCTCTTACAGCTGGACTCAGGAGCAACACCAGGAGCCTGGGCAGCAGCCTAGGGCTGAAATATGTGGTTCTCACTCCGGCCACAGGGATTATGTCCTGCCTTTCCAGCTGCATGGTCTGAGGCAAGCTGAGCTTTCCTGAACCTCTGTTTCCACACCTCTCAAATGGAGGTAACAGGTGCTGCTCAGCCTGGCTGTGAGGGTTGGTAAGAGTAGGACTGGCAAATAAGAGGTGTCCAAATACCTGCCTCCTTTCCTATGTCCTGCCAAGGTGCATATGTCTACAGGGATATTTCTCAGCAGGTTACTGAGGACAGCTCGGCAGCAGATGAAAGCCCACAGAAGTATCCCTATGAGAACACACTGGGTGGGAATCACCTACCAGAGGAGTGGGTGGCATTGTCTACTACAAGCATCTCTCTCCAGACTATACACACAACCTGTTTAAAACCATCACCAATCCTGCTTGTTCTTCTCCTCTACAGCTGGCATTTCCAAGCAAAGTTTCAGATGTGCTCTTTGATACTAGTAACAGAACAGAATTAAAACAGCAGTAAGAAACAGAAGAGGCTCTCTAAGCAGAGGCTGGTGAATACTAATTAGCAGGTCACATGTGTCCACTGATTGAATCTTCGTAACAGTCCTATGGAGGAGTGATTCTTCTTATTCATATCTTACAGAGGAGGAAAGTAAGGTAAAGAGAGGCTAAGTAACTGACCCAAGGCCGCACTACCAGCAACTGGTGTGACTAGGATTTGCGCTCAGACTCTGACTTCTGATCCCATCCTCTTCATCCCTATTCTTATTCTCATTCTTTGTAGCTTTAGACAAATTCAGTGCTCAAAATCGTGAGAACAAGGAACTTTCCTTTGCTGAATCTGCAGGCCTAGAAAGGTACCTCTTGTCTAGATGTTTGAGGCCAAAAGATGGCATGGAAACAACTGTTTTCCGACCTCACGTTCTGTGAGCCATAAGAGATTCTTTCCCCAGCCTCTCACCAAGTCAAGCAATCAGGAGCACAGATGCTACAGCTAGAAGGGCCTTGGAAGTCAACCACGTGCAGATGCCAGGACCCAGAGCGGTTCAGTGCTAAGGCAGGATAGAACCTGACATTCCCAGCTCCCTTCAGTGCAGTCAGCAAAAAAGAAGAGGCTTTAACGCTATTGAAACAAACTTTTACCTTGAAATGTGGAGAGTTCTACACACTGGCAATACAATGGAGTCAGTCAGGGTCGAGGTCCAAAATAACAACACAGAGACTCTAAAACTATTCTTAAAAACGTGTTCTTCAGAACTCACATCCTTAAGAAATGATGCCTCTTTGGCTATTAACAGTGTCTTCTACTAAATCAGTCACACTGACTTTAACGTCCTGAGAAACCTGCACTGTTCCTTTGAAATAGCTGTTGTCATCTGAAATACCACTCAGGAAAAAAAGTCTCTTCATGTTGAAAGGTAAACTTCCTTTTTTGGTGCAGAGTAAAAATACTACTTCCCTCTTTCCTCCTCTGCTGGAGACATTCCCAGTGTTTTATTTACTGTGCAACACTGACTGGATACATTAGGAGGAAATGTTCCTTCCTAACTCTTAAATGTCAGAGTCTACCCCACAAAAGGCATGAGCCAGCCCTAATGTTTTCTTGTTGTTCCTCTGTCTTCTTAAATGTTTTACTATGTAACATTAGGTACATATAAGAGAATATGTGCAAACCACATGTGAGGACAAACAAAATGAGTCCCCATGACTCCACAGCTCCCTCAAGGCCTGAAACATGACCACCATGTCCAGTCACCTGGCCCCCCCTCACTTCCCTCTCCCCACCTCCTTGACCCCCAAGGCAAACAGCCCTGGTACTGGGTTTTCAGTCCCTCACTTTTTAAAAAAAAACATAACTGTATTGCACACTAGTAAAACTGAACAGTATGCCGTCTCCCCCAGGCTGCCTGTGGCATTCTATACTGCTTCTGAAGTTCTCTCTATTGCTATGCACAGCTAGCTGCCACTCACCCACTGTCACCACTGTGTGCCATGTGATCATGCCAATACTGAAGAATGTGCTTACCCGTGTTTCTGTCCATGGACACCTGGGCTATTTCCAGATTTTTGCTACTGTGAAAACTGCTTCTATAGCCATGCATGTCTCCTGGGATACATGGGCCAGTTTTTCTACAGTCTGTTCCTAGAACAGCTCATTCACAGGATATACAAATTCTCTCTGCAATACATTTTTAAAATATTTTTGCCTGATTTATAACATCGTTTTGTCATCACAAAGATGTATTAAGGCCAGGTGTGGTGGTTCATGCCTATAATCCCAACACTTCTGGGAGTGGGAGACGGAGATGGAGGATCGCTTGAGCCCAGGAGTTTGAGGCTGCAGTGAGCCATGATCATGCCACTTCAACCTGGACAACACAGCAAGACTCTGCCTCAAAAAAAAAGATGTATTCATAGTTTAGTAGACACCGGTTTGACAAGTACTTTTCACACACTCACTGTGTGTCCAGATCCCCATGTCAGCAGCCACAGGGGATCTGGACAAGCACAGATGTGGCATCCTGTCTGGACTGGGGGAGCAATAAAACGACTCCAAACTGGGTGCTCCAGGCAGCTCCTGAGAAGACGAGGACAAAACTGGGGGCCATCAAGGGCACTGCAATGAAGAATGAGAGGGATGAGTGCCTGAGTATGGAAGAGGAGGCCTCTGCGGGCAGAGTGAGAGCTCTCAGTGGGAGATGCCTGCCACTAAGGTAGCTGGGAACGCAGAGGCTGCAGCAGGCTGAGGCTGCACCAACAGGGCCTCACTAGGCACACAAGAAATCTGCACTTGCCAACTTGGGTTGTCCAACCTTCAAAATTTTTGCCAGCTCCTCCCAAAAGTAACAATGACTAACACAGAGCACCCACTATGTGCAAGCACTGTCCCGGGAATTAGTCCATTCATTCAATTCTTACTATAAAAGCTTCTCAGCCGGGCACGGTGGCTCATGCCTGTAATCCCAGCACTTTGGGAGGCTGAGGTGGGCGGATCACGAGGTCAGGAATTTGAGACCAGCCTGACCAACATGGTGAAACCCTGTCTCTACTAAAAATACAAAAATTAGCCAGGCGTGGCAGTGCGCGCCTGTAATTCCAGCTACTCAGGAGGCTAAGGCAGGAGAATCTCTTGAATCCGGGAGGCGGAGGTTGTAGTGAGCCGAGACTGCGCCACTGCACTCCAGCCTGGGCGACAGAGTGGAACTCAGTCTTAAAAAAAAAAAAAAAGCTGCTCTACTGTTTGCTTCCTATTTTTCTTCATATCAATTTACTTTTAAATTCAAATACTCACTTTCAGTAACATATATAAAATCAGGTATTACTGCTATGGCATATGGGGGGATCTTTTTGTTTTGTTTCTATTGAGATATAATTCACATAGCATTAAATTCACCATCTTAAAGTATACAACTCAGCGGGGTTTTTTTTAGTACATTCACAATGTTGTGCAATCATCACTATTTCACTATTACTCTAAAACATTTTCAACACTCCAAAAATAAGCCCCATATCCATTAGTGGTCACTACCCATGTCCTCACCCCCAGACCCTGGCAATGATAAATCTACTCTCTATAGATTTGCCTACTCTGGACATTTCATATAAATGAAACCATATAATATATGAACTTTTGTGTCTGGCTTCTTTCACTTACGTGAAAGGTTCAGTCTTTTCTTTTTTTCTTTTTTTTTGAGACAGAGTCTTGCTCTGTTGCCCAGGTTGGAGTGCAGTGGCACGATCTCAGCTCACTGCAACCTCCGCCTCCCGGGTTCATGCCATTCTCCTGCCTCAGCCTCCCAAGTAGCTGGGACTACAGGCGACCGCCACCATGCCTGGCTAATTTTTTTGTATTTTTAGTAGAGACAGGGTTTCACTGTGTTAGCCAGGATGGTCTCGATCTCCTGACCTCGTGATCCACCTGCCTTAGCCTCCCAAAGTGCTGAGATTACAGGCTTGAGCCACCACGCCCAGCAGGTTCAGTGTTTTCAAGGTTCATCCATGTTGCATTATGCACCCAGTAGTCTATTACTTTTTATGGCTAAATAATATTCCATTGTATAGATGGACCACATTTTGTTTACCTATTCATTAGTTGATGGATACTCTGGTTGTTTTTAATTTTTTACTATCGTGCCATGAAGATATCAATATATTCATATTCATAATGCTGAGATGTCCATCTATGTAGTGTTTGTGTGGATAAGTTTTCAGTTCTCCTGGGTAAATACTGAGGAGTGAAGCTGATAGGTCATATGGTAACTACACGTTTAACCTTTTCAGGAACTGCCAAAATACTACGGCATTTCTAAGACAAAGATTAAAACTAAGAACATTCAGCTGTATGCCACTTAAATTTATTTTGGGAAATACTGGGGAAGGCAAAGTTACTAAAGTTGATTTTTTATTTTTGTTTGGAGCAGGGAACTCACATTGTCAGGATGGTATTTTTGAATCTTGATCAAGCAGCAGTGGGAGAAAGGATTAGGGTAGAGGCGGGAGGAGGAAGATAGAAAGATGGCTGAGAAGCTATACAACATGATGAGCAAAGTCCAGAGCCTGAATCCAGCTGCGGGGGAATGGGAAAGGCAGGCGATGGACATAAACACAGAGTGGGAACATGAACCCTGACAACCAAATGTCAGTGTGGGTGGGGCAGAAGGGGCTGAATAGCCAGGAGGATGGAGGCACTCTTAACAAAAAGGGAAGGTGGAGAGGTGCCAAACGAAGGCAGGAGGCAGCATACTCAGTTTTACTTCAAACAAACATGGCTGGAGGTGCTGACAGGACAGGCCTGGAGAATGAAAACGGCCTGGTGGCAGCTGGTGCCTAGGTCTAGGGCTCAGGAGGGGCACCGTGGCCAACATGTTCATCTCAGAGGAGCATGTGAGAGGACCAAGGGAGAGAGAGAGCAGAGGAAGATGGGGACAAGAATGCAATTAAGGAGGAGGCAAATAGCCATCGGCCAAGTCCAAGAAAGGGCCAAGAGCAGTGGGGGACACAAGAGAACCATCCAGTGCCAGGGAAGCAGAGAATGAAGAGGTCATGCTTTTCTGCCCCATGCAGAGCAGTGCATGCTTGGGAAGTACCTTCTCCTTCTGATGACCACCAACAAATAGTTCAGACCTTTGTGTGAGACCACATATAACTTCCTAGACATTCTTTTTTTTTTTTTCTCCTGAGACAGGGTCTCGCTGTCACCCATGATGGAGTACAGTAGCACAGTCATAGCTGATTACAGCCTGGACCTCCCAGGCACAAGTGATTCTCTTACCTCAGTCTCCTAAGTACAGGTGTGCACCACCAAGCCCGGCTTATTATTTTTTGCAGAGATGGGGTCTCCCTATGTTGGCCAGGCTGGTCTCAAACTCCTGGGCTCAAGCAATCCTCCTGTCTTGGCCTCCCAAAGTGCTGAGATTGCAAGTGTAAGCCACCATGCCTGGCCACTATACCTTCTTGGTCACTGGTACACTCTTTTGCACCATGCCACCCACATTCCCCTCCAGTTTCAGGACAAAACTGAACCCACTGTCCCCAACTCCACACCTTCCCCCTTCTCCTTCCCTCCAGGGATGCTCTGCCCAGGATCCACCACCTGCTGCCCAGCTGACTGAGCCAGAGGCCTTGGAGCTCGCCTGGGCTTCCGGCTTTCCCTCCACCCTCCTTCCTTCCTCCCACGACCTCTGGACTACAGGCTCTCAAGGGACAGAGACCCTGACTGTCTCCTTGCTGCTGCATGCTGGGCCTGGCACAGTGCCTGGCACACATCTGCTGCAAGAATGAATGACTCCACAGGGCACCGAGTCCAGCCCCACCTGCTCACACACTCCCCGCTTTCTCTCCCCCTTCCTCCAAGCTTTCTGATCCTCTCTATACCCTTACCAAATCACAAATGCCCTCACTGAACATAAAACATGACCTATGAATATTGGTAAGTTTTAAAAGAACTACCTGGCAGAATGAAAAGATCACTGCTCTACCCAGCACCTTTTAGTCACCTCATTGAATCTCAGTTCAGTTTCCTCATTTGTAAAATGGAAATGGCAGCCTGCGAGGATCAGCAAGATAAGGAACATCAGAGGAAATAAGGCCGCACTTTCTGCTTTACTACAGGTTTCCCCACACGCCTCACATGCTTTTGATGGGCCTTCTTCAGGTCCCACTAGTCCTTTGACCACGCCTCTCCAAGAAAAACAAAAATGGGAGCAAGCTGACATCCCAACAGGAGGGGAATTTTTGAGTCTACTTCGCACTAAATTTAACAGCATAAACAAACTGGAGTTCACATACCATATAATTTTTTTAATTCCTAAAAGATTAGAAGTATGTTACCAAATGTCAAAACACAAAAACCAAAAGGAAATCAAAGTTGTTATTTTTCTTTTGGTTTTATCTCCACTGGCCAAATGCTTTTTGTTCAAACAATGTTTATACTGCCATTGTCCTGCTTTGTTTAGAAAAATAATAATAAAGGGGCCCGTTTCCAGCACTGACAACTGAGTGCGTGTGCAGATCTCCCCAGCTACTCCTATACTCAGAAATTGCTCTACTTTAGAAACTTGTGCTGAGGCCAAGGAAGAACTGTTTACTTGCCCTCCAAATATACACTGGCTACAACTGTGCCCCTAACCCCACTCCTCGCTCCAGCCCCCTCTTTCCTTCAGCCACCACACGGATGACCAGGCCAAGAAAACAGGGATGTTCTTAAGCACATTTATGCCTCATAAGGAAAACAAGCCCAAGGCCTCAGGAAGGCCAGGTCTGGTGACTCAGTGACTGCAGACTCAGCTGCTGTTGGTCAAATGCACCAAGGTGACAGCTGTAATTTACTGAGTGCCTACCATGTGCCAAGCACTGACCCAGGGGTTTCAGAGCACTGATCTTGCTGCACTTTTGCAACGGAGGCATTGCACAAGAGAGAGGGTAACATATAGCAAATCACAGAGCTGGGATGAAGCTCTGGGCCACAGTGCCTCCTGTGAAACTCAGAAGTGCTCAATCCTAAACCTCCGTTCTACTTAATATTACTTCTATGTGGTTGCCCTTCTCTGTTTCAATATCATCATATCCATCTAAGACACTCCTTGGAAGATAAGGTTTTTCCACCAACCAGCTTTCAAGGCCAACCCATGTAATTTCTATCCTGGAACTCCCTCCTTATTAATGGACGCTTTCCGGAGTGACTTGTCCAGACAAAACCACTCTCCTGGGCCCCAGGGATGTCCACTTCTCTTCTCTTCTATAGTACTGATTCCAGCCACCAAGTATTTCCAGTTCACCCACTTCTAGACCTACGACAGAAGGTCATTTTCCCACCTCCTCTGAAGTCAGCCATGGCACTGCAATGAGATGAGATAGAAATGATGTGTGTCACTCTCTGCTGAACAGTAAGACAGGTGCCATATTCCCTATGGCGGTGACAGTGGGTGCCTATGTCAGGATGGAGCCTCCGTATCTATCCAGACACAGGAAAGCATGTCTACACAGGGACTCGTGTACCATGTTCACAGCTGTGTTACTCACGACCGCCAAAGACTGGAAACAACTTTATCCAATTGATGAATGAATCAACAACATGTGATCTATCCACACAATGGAATATTATTCAGCCTTAAAAAGGAAGTTCTGGTCCATTCTACTACATGGATGAACCTTGACAACATTACACTGAATGTAAGAAGTCAAACACAAAAGCCCACATACTGTGTGACTCCATTTATGTGGAATGTCCAGAACAGGCAAATCCATAAAGACAGAAAGTAGACTGATAGTTGCCAGGGTCTGGGAAGAATGGGAGTGGAAATGATTGCTTAATGGGTACAGGGTTGCTTTTGGGGGTAATAAAATGTTCTAAAATAAGATTACGCTGATGGTGAACTTTATTGCATGGCAAAGAAATTATATATCAACAAAACTGCTTTTGTTTTGTTTTGTTTTGTTTTGTTTTTGAGATGGAGTTTAAACGAGCCTGTTGCCCAGCTGGAGTGCAATGGCATGATCTTGGCTCATGGCAACCTCCACCTCCTGGGTCCAAGTGATTCTCCTGCTTCAGTCTCCTGAGTAGCCGGGACTACAGGCATGCACCACCATGCCCAGTTAATTTTTTAGTTTTAGTAGAGACAGGGTTTCTTCATGTTGGTCAGGCTGGTCTTGAACTCCCAACCTCAGGTGATCCGCCCGCCTCGGCCTCCCAAAGTGCTGGGATGGCAGGCATGAGCCACTGCGCCTAGTCTATTTTGTTTGAGACAGAGTCTCACTCTGTTGCTCAGGCTGGAGTGCAGTGGCGCCATCTCAGCTCACTGCAACCTCCGCCTCCTGGGTTCAAGCAACTCTCCTGCCTCAGCCTCCCAAACAGCCTGGACTACAGGCATCCGCCACCATGCTCAGCTAATTTTTGTATTTTTCATAGAGATGGGTTTCACCATGCTGGCCAGGTTGGTCTCGAACTCCTGACTTCAAGTGATCCACCCACCTTGGCCTCCCAAAGTCCTGGGATTATAGGCATAAGCCACCACGCCCGGCCAATAAAACTGTTAACAAAACAAAATAAAACAAAAGTCTTGTGCCACCATCATCCTGGGTTCATGAGTGGCTATGATGAGTGAAGTCTCCTGACCACATACACTGGACATGCAGCATGAAAAAGAAATGAGCCTCTGCTGTTAGGCCACTGAGGTGAGAGGGGATGGCTGTTCTCACATCATGTAGCCCACCCTGATACAGCTCAAATACATCTACACTATCGTAAGTTCATACTGAAAATGTGTCTAAGGCCAATTAACTTAAATCCTGGAAGTAAGCCAAAGGTGTGGTTCTGTCCCAAAGCCACTGTCCGAATCTTTAAACTTCAGGAGATGGGGCAGAGGGAAGGGGAGGAATGGAATTATTTAAAGACTCTGCCTAGATCAGAATAATTCCTAGCCTGAAAACAATTTATAACTCATAAGACAACGAACTAACCTTCCAAAAATATAAAATACAGCTCACAGAAATTGAGAAAAAACCAATAACCCAAGAGAAAAACCAAAGAACTGTCCACAGAAAACTATAAATGGTCCTTAAACATACGACAACATGATCAACTCCTCTTCAGAAAAATACAAATTAAAACTATACTGAGATATTACTTACAAACGTCAGGCTGGCAAAACTCCAAGCATCTGACTACACCTTGTGTTGGCAAGGCCGTGGGGAATCAGGCACCAACACTGCTGGTGGGAGTGCAACGTGGAACAACCCCTGTAGAGGGTAACTGGGCAAAATCTGTCAAAGTTACAACTGTGTTTCTTCTTTGACTCAGGAATGTCCCTGTGGGACGCCACCCTGCAGGACCACTGCAATGTGGGAAACGATATGTACGTGAGACAACTGTTGCCGGCATGTCATGAAACAGCAAGCTGGAAACAGCCAGGCGCCTTTCCTCAGGGGTAAGCATTCAAACAGGGACAACTTCACAGTACAACACAGCTGAAAGAGAATGACAACCATTCTCTATGCACTGATACAGAAAAATCTCTACAGTAAGTTAAAAAAAGCACAAGGTGAAGAACAGTACACACAGAATGCTATCCTTCATTTACTGAAAAGGGAGAAATAATACTATACAATTTGTGTTTGTTGTACTTGCATTAAGAAAAACTAGAAGGGTATTCAAACTGCTACAGGTGGTTATCAGGGAGTAGGGAGGACAGAGATGAGATCAGGAGTGAGGGGCAAAATTTCTTAAAATATATTTTAACATTTTCATTTTAGAAATGACTGTATTGCCTATTCAAAAGAGCATTTCATTTAAAAAAAAAAAAAAGTTCCATTCTCATAAAAAAGAAAAAATAACACAGCCACACCAAAGCCTTTGGCCAACAGGTCTCAGATGGCAGTGCCAAGAGCAGCCCAGGAGTGACCACCAGCCCAGGTCCACCTGTGTCCTTCCGCCACCAACCCGTGTAAGAGCCCGGTACTAAGACCTGTGAAGCCGGAGGGCAGGGACCCTGGACCCTCCCACGTCTGTCCCTTCCTTTCTGTGACTCTCTTTCAGGCCCCTCCAGCTTCACACTTGGAAGGATGTAAATGGCCTTTAATGCTTCCCCCACTATCAAAGCCCCCCATCCAGCCTGCTACCCACTCTGTCTGGGTTTCCTTCATCCTGGCCCTCTCCCATGGGCTGCCCAAAGCATCGTGCACAAATCCAGCACAGCCTGGTGTCCCTCCCATCATAAGGTAGTAGATTCAAGGAGGGAAGAATCAGAGCTCCTGGCATCCACTTGTGCAGCAAGCCTTTCCTCAGCTCCTGCTTTCCTGCTGCCAGGCACTGGGCTGGTGCTGAAGGATGGAGGTCAACCAGACATGGTCCCTGTCTGCAAACAGCTCCAGTGGCAGAGTCCACAAGGAGTGTGGAAACAGATGATAATGCTACAGTGGAAGTCTAAAGGGCACAGGACAGCAGACTGGGCTTTCAGGCCAGCCATGGAGTGTGCAAGTGGGCAGACAAGGTGGGTAC
>NW_012106075.1:76753-78190 GCF_000951045.1 Mandrillus leucophaeus | reverse complement strand
GACACAGCGAGACTCCGTCTCAAAAAAAAAACAAAAACAAACAAACAAACAAAAAAAAAACAGGCATTCTAAACAATCTCCATGGGACCTAGTACAAAAAAGAAATGCAGCCTGCAAACACCATGTTGCATATATTCTGTTTTGGTAGACCTGACTTTTACACAGTCTTTGGAAACTACTGATTATCAGAGGGCAAAGGCAAAGAACGGGGAAAAGGCAAGATTTTTGTTCAAAGACAAAATAGCTAAGTGAAAATCTAGGGGGTTTTTTGGAGAGGGAAGGGAGAAATTAGGGTTTCATTTGTTTAAAGAAACATTTTTCTTCAAATGTTAAAATCTACCCAACACTTTGCAGTCAGATTACATAGCAATTTCTTGTGCTACTTGCTATTTTCTTCTACCAATAAAATATATTCTTTTAAATCAACAAAGTGTGTGTTTTCTTTTGTAATTTGTTTCTCTTTAAAGCAGGGACAGTGGGAATTTTTTTCTTTATTAAAGCACAGGAAGGACCAGATTAGTTGCAAAGACCATGTTTTAAATGTTCTCTTTATTTGTCAAGTCTTCTTAATCACAATATACAGTAAATAATATTAAGCATAAATCAGGTTCCAAGTGTGGGACCTGGGTCCTGAAAGGCCCAGAAGACCCTGTTACAAAGCTGTGCCACCATTAGACAGGCCCACGGACTTCACAGCTAAATTTTAAGTTGCTCAGCTCCTGGTCCAGGGAGCTGAGCCTCTCTCCTGTGGTTCTTTCTAGACAAGGAGAGGAGCCCCTCAGAGTTTTCCCACTGGGTGCCACCAGCCAAAAACCACTGGACACTATATAATCCCCTTTACAAGTATTCTCTGAGCTCATACCACTAGGCTTTGGTCCCGCTATCCTCCCAGACTCCATCCTTTTTGACTACTTATCCCTGCCTTGAAGCTAAAAAGACATGAAATGGCCTAAAGCAGCATTTCGCAAACCTGGCTACACATTCAAATCTTTAAGGAACTTCTTTCTTTTTTGAGACAGGGTCCTGCTATGTTGCCCAGACAGGCCTCACACTTCTAGTCTCAAACAATTCTCCCCTCTCAGCCTCCTGAGTAGCTGGGATAATGGGTGCAGGCCATCACGCCCAGCTTTTGGAGAACTCTGGAAACATTTTTGCTCAGGCCCCATCCCAGAACAATTAAAACAGGAGGGATTGGGGCCAGGCACGGTGGCTCACGCCTATAATCCCAGAACTTTGGGAGGCAGAGGTGGGCAAATCACGAGGTCAGGAGATCGAGATCATCCTGGCTAACATGGTGAAACGCTGTCTCGACTAAAAATACAAAAAATTAGCCGGGCATGGTGGCGGGCGCCTGTAGTCCCAGCTACTCGGGAGGCTGAGGCAGGAGAATGACGTGAACCCAGGAGGCGAAGCTTGTAGTGAGCCGAGATCTGGCCA
>NW_012106075.1:68676-74072 GCF_000951045.1 Mandrillus leucophaeus | reverse complement strand
GACGGAGCAAGACTCCGTCTCAAAAAAAAAAAAAAAAAAAAAAAGGCCCAACTCAAAAGATGCCAGATCAATGAGCTACGACTCTCACATTTGACAAAAACAGCAGCAAAAACCATGTTTCCCTATTACCAAAAGGAGAAACACCTGAAGCTAATGGATTCCAAACTGTATTTCCATGAGCTTTACAGGGCAGTTTTCAAAAATCACAAATTTCCAAGATCTTGATTCAGTAGCCACTATGTTATATAATGAATTTTTCCTTTTAAGGCAGGTAACATTTGTTTCCCCATTCCAAATTATAAACTGATTTTTTTTTCTTCCAAATGGAAAAAAAATGCCTTCACAGTAACCTTTTAATTCTATCAATTAGATTTCTTAGATATCCACCAGTTGGTAATATGATGTGGCACACACATACAGACTTCCAGTGTGTATGGGCCACACATGTGGCAGGCCCTCAGTTAGACTCACTGACACAGCAGTCTCACCTCCATGGCTGCAGTCTTGTGGGAAGGCTGGGGTTGGCTCTGCGACCAGTCAGGTGGGCCTAACACCACTGGACAGAGAACCAGAGACCTTTCCCTCTGTGGGAACCCTGCTCACAGGGTCTCACAAACCATTCTGTCCACATGTAGCATTGATGCCAAGGGCCCCCAGTAGGAAATTACTAGACACTGGCTAGACCCACAGCCTGGACTAGCTCTCTAGGTTAAATCACAGTTAGCTGTTGAGTCTCAGGCAAACACATTTCCTAAGGAATTGGCCTGTTTTCCCTTCTGAAAACTCCTGACAAGAGAGGCAATAAACTGTGTGGAAAGAATATGCTGACACCCACTGCCAATTTCCCATTGTCAACCCAACCCAGTGTCACCAAAGCGAGAAGAATACGCTCAGAAACAACCAAATAGCTGCCAACAGGAATGCGACTCTCACCCAGGATGGCAGAGTCTTAAAAGACAGAATCAAAGCATGCTGGCATTGGGAAGGATCTGGCAACCACTTAGTCCCACTCTCTCATTTATATCATAGATGGGGAGAATGAAGTCCAGAGAGCATTAAGTGTCTCTGCCCCATTCTGGAAGCCTCTGAAGTGCACACAGGGCTAGCAGTTTTTGGTCCCATTGTCCAGCCCTGAAATCACCTTTCTCACCAGACCAATTTTCTCCTCCATACTGTCTCAGCATCAGCATCAACATCAGCACCAGCACCAGCAGCCACCTGAGTCAGTGTTTATTCCTCTTCCCTCACCCACATCTAACTGGTTAACACACCCTATCAGTCCAGCAAAGCCTCTCCCCTACCAGACAGATCGCTCCCGGCCTCCCAAAGCCTCTGACGGGCTGCGGACACCTACCACCTGGAACATGGGAGACTGGGACCAAAAGGTTCCTTGAATAGAAAACAAATCGTAGGGTGCAGCTGACCTCTTCCCAGCATAGCCAGTCAAGGGAAAGCTCTGAGCCATCCTAATCCCATGATGGCTACAGAGACCATAAAGACCCCTGAGGACTAAACAAACACAATCTACTTAGAGAAAATAAACCAGGCTGGGTGTGGTGGCTCACACCTGTAATCTCAGCACTTTGGGAGGCTAAGGAAGGTGGATCACCTGAGGTCAAGAATTTGAGACCAGCCTGGCCAACATGCAAAATCCTGTCTCTACTAAAAATACAAAACATTAGCCAGGCATGGTGGTGCATGCCTGTAGTTCCAGCTACTCAGGAGGTGGAGGCAGGAGAATTACTTGAACCTGGGAGGCGGCTGTTGCAGTGAGCCAAGATTGCGCCACTGCATTCCAGCCTCAGTGACAGCGAGATCCCATGTCATAAAAAAAGAGAGAGAGAGAGAAAATAAATCAAAATATTAACAGTGATTACAAACCAAACTAGGACTTGACCTATAGGTCCTAAGGCTATAGGTCAAGTTCTAGTTTGGTCCATCCTACTTACAGATATTTTCCGAATTTTCTCTGATGACCGTTAAAAAACAGGCATTCTACGCCGGGCGCGGTGGCTCAAGCCTGTAATCCCAGCACTTTGGGAGGCCGAGATGGGCGGATCACGAGGTCAGGAGACTGTCTCTTATACACATCTAGATGTGTATAAGAGACAGCTGCACTCCAGCCTGGGCAACAGAGCGAGACTCCGTCTCAAAAAAAAAAAAAAAATTAAAAAAAAAAACAAAAAAAAACAGGCAGGATTGGGTTTAGTGGCTCATGTCTGTAATACCAACATTTTGGGAGGCCAAGACAGAAGGATTGCTTAAAGCTAGGAGTTCAAGATCAGCCTGGGCAACAAAATGAGACTCTGTCTCTACAAATAAATAAATAATTAGCCACATGTGGTTGAACATGCCTGTAATCCCAACTACTCAGGAGGCTGAGGAGGGAGAACTGTTGGAGCCCAGGAGCTGGAGGCAGCAGTGAGCTATGAGTGAGCCACTACACTCCTGCTGGGCAACAGAGCAAGACTGTCTCAAAAAACATCAATCCAATCAATCAAACAGAAGGGGTGGGGGCCAAGCACAGGCACTTTAAAAAAAAAACGAAAACAACTCTCCCTAGAGGATGCTGATTAAAGTACAAAGTTGAGACTCACTGGGTTAAAGAAATCCAGGGAACATAAGAAAAAAAAAAGTAAATGAAGAAACTCAAGCAATAAGGAAATAGGGGGTGGAGTTGAGCCAGAAGGCCAGGTTAGAACCCAAAGTGCAGGTCACATTACAGCTGGGAAATGATGGCTATGAACTGAGCTTCCTAGTGGCCAGAGAATTCACACTGTCCACAAGATAAAAAACAAACCAGATTCACTAGAGAAGATTCTCCTTGACTTAAGACCTGAGATAAACGACTCCCTTGCACCCTCCAAAAGAAGACATACAGCATGATGCAGCGGAGTATGAGCCCCAACACTGGGACCATATCTACCAAAGACGTGGCACAGGCCACTTTTTACTGCATCTCTCAAAGCACGGTTCCACAGAAGTAGCCCTTGAGAAGGGTGCCCACCAGTCAGCACTTGGCCACTCATTAGGGGCTGCCCTCTTAACTCCTAGCTGGAAACAAACTCTTAACTGAAACCAGTGCCCTGTACATGAAACACACCATCAAATCCACTTCACTTTCCACACTGACAACCACGCCGTGAGGACAATGCAAACGTAAGACAGGCACTCTATGCCTATGTCACTAAGGTACATACACAAAGGCACTGACTTGGTATACAGGAAAACAAGCTCCTCTGTCAATGACTCTCATGAAAACAGAAGTCTGTCCCTGTAACTCAGGAGTGGAGCAAAGTCCCAGAGGCTACTGATCACCCACCTCCATTCCAGTGCTCAGAAAGGCCACTACTTCTCCTCAAACCTGGAGCAGCGCCCTCTCAAGACTAAGAAGGGTCGGGTTTGCCCATCAGACTACCAGTCTGTTAAGCAGGCCTAATGGTTACCAGAAACAATCAGAAGAGGTCTCTAAGCCCCTTATGTACTAACATTATATATAGTACACTTTTGTTATGTTTATTTTATTTTTTGAGACAGAGTCTCACTCTGTCCCCCAGGCTGGGGTGCAGTGGTGCGATCTCAGCTCACTGCAGCCTCCGCCTCCTGGGTTCGAGGGATTCTCCTGCCTCAGCCTCCCAAGTAACTGGAATTACAAGCGTGCATCATCACGCCTGGCTAATTTTTGTATTTTTAGTAGAGACAGGGTTTCACCATGTTGGCTAGGCTGGTCTTGAACTCCTGACTTCAAGTAATCCACCGGCCTTGGCTTTCCAAAGTGCTGGGATTACAGGCGTGAGCTCTGTTACATTTATTATACTTCAGTTATAAGTTCTCCTTTCTCCCTCCCTCTTCTCTCTCTCTCTCTCTCTCTTTCTCTTTCTCTCTCTCTCTCTCTCCAGGCTGGTCTCAAACTCCTGACCTCAAGTGATCCTGCCTCGGCCTCCCAAAGTGCTGAGACTACATGTATGAGCCACCACAACTGTTACATGTTACAAGTTCTTTTAAAATCTGTTTACTGCAATAAACAGAGTAAAGAGCAGATCACTATCTTGCCCTCTCACATGTGACATTTTCTTTTTGATCCAGGCAGCACATAACCATATTTCAAATTAAGCAAAGACAAGTTAAATTAAAATGGTAACTATTGGCCAGGCACAGTGGCTCATACCTATAATCTCAGCACTGTGGGAGGCTGAGACAGGACAATCACCTGAACCTAGAAGTTCAAGACTAGCCTAGGCAACACTAAAACATTGTCTCTACAAAAAATACAATTAGCCAGGCCTGTAGCCCCAGCTACTCAGGAGGCTGAAGTGGGAAGATCCCCTGAGCCCAGGAAGTCAAGGCTACAGTGAGCCATGGTCACACCACTGCACTCCAGCCTGGGTGACAGAGTCAAATCCTCTCTCAAAAAAAAAAAAAAAAGCAACTATTTACAATAGTCAAACGACGTGGAAACAACCCAAGTGTGTCCACCACTAAATAAATAAATTGTGGTATATCCATACAATGGAATACAATTTGGTCATAAAAAGGAATGAAGTTTGGATCCATGCTACAACATGGATGAACTTGGAAAACATGCTAGGTGAAAGAAGCCAATACAAAAAGCCAGATATTGTATAACTGCATTTATATGAAATGTCCAGAATAGGCAAACCCCATATAGACAGAAAGTAGGTTAACGGATACCAGGGGCTGGGGAAATTGAGGAGCAACTACCTAATGAGTGTGGATTTTCTTTTGGAATGATGAAAAAGTTCTGAAACTAGATAGTGGCACAACACTATAAATGTACCATATGCCACAGAACTGTTCACTTTTAAATCCTTAGCATGGTGACTGGGTGTGGTGGCTCATGCCTCTTGCACTCAGGAGTTCAAGACCAGTCTGGAGCTAGGCAACATGGTGAAACCCCATCTCTACAAAAAATACAAAAAATTAGCCGGCGATGGTGACACGCACCTGTAGCCCCAGCTGCTCAGGAGGCTGAGGTGGGAGGATGGCTTGAGCCCAGGAGGTGGAGGTTGCAGTGAACTGAGATCACGCCACTGTACTCCAGCCTGGGCGCCAAAGCAAGACCCTGTCTCAGTCAATCAATCAAGATTTTGTGTAAATATAATCATTATTCCACAACTAAAAAAAATCAGCTTCAAACACAGAAATACAAAAATCAGAATTAGGAGAGCTGGTGGTCAGTCTTCACTTAAAAATAAGTTTATAAAGAGTCCATTATCTGTTAGAGATATATATTGAAGCATTTGCCAATAAAGTGAAGACTGGGATTTGCTTTAAAATCATCTAGGCCGGGCGCGGTGGCTCAAGCCTGTAATCCCAGCACTTTGGGAGGCCGAGACGGGCGGATCACGAGGTCAGGAGATCGAGACCATCCTGGC
>NW_012106075.1:62463-68506 GCF_000951045.1 Mandrillus leucophaeus | reverse complement strand
AAAAAAAAAAAAAAAATCATCTAAGGTGCGGGAGCCTAGAATTAACTGTTGAAGCTAAGTGATGGGAGTTCACTAAACCATTCTACTTTTCTGTTTGAAATCCTCCATCATGAAATGTTTCATTTTGCTTTTAAGTAAGTTTCCAAAGATCTTTATCATGTTAATATACTCTGTAGATAAAAGGACAGGCTGCCCTTAAGCTGTTAAACTCTGGTGGCTCAACCAGGTATGCTCCACCCTGAGCCCAACAGTACAGACTCACTCAATGCAAGCCCCTTCAAAGAAGGCAAATAAAATGCCCCTCAGAAAATAATCAGAGCCCCAGTTCAGATCACCAAGCAGCAGTGCAGAGAACTGTGTGGCCTAGTCTGTCTCACATTAGGTATCCCTAACGTGAAAATCCAAAATCCAAAATGTTCCAAAATCAGAAACTTCTTAAGCAGCAACATGATGCCTCAAGTGGAAAACTCCACACCTGACTTCATGCAACAGGTCACCATCAAAATGCAGTCAAATCTTTGTTTTGTATACAAACTTACTTAAAATATTATATAAAATTATCTTCAAGCTATATGTGTAAGGTATACACAAAACATAAACGAATTTCACGTTTAGACTTGAGTTCCATCCCCAAGATATCTCATTATACATATGCAAACATTCCAAAATCCAAAAAAATCTAGTATCTAAAACATTTCTAGTCCCAAGCAGTTCAGACAAGGGATCCTCAACCTGTATGATATCCAAGCCTCCAAGTTGCCTGCTCCAAACGCAACTATCTGGCCAGGTGCAGTGGCTCACACCTGTAATCCCAGCACTTTAGGAGGCCAAGGCAGGCAGATCACCTGAGGTCAGGAGTTCGAAACCAGCCTGGCCAATATGGTAAAACCCCATCTCTACTAAAAATACAAAAATTAGCCAGAAGTGGTGGCGTACACCTCTAATCCTAGCTATTCAGGAGGCTGAGGCAAGATGATCGCTTGAACCCAGGAGGCGGAGGTTGCAGTGAGCTGAGATTATACCACTGCACTTCTCAAAAAAACAAAATTCAACTACAAGCTGGGGGTCCAAGTGATGTCTGCAAACTCAGGGATCTTCCACTGAAATGCTTTTAACAGAGCCCCACAAACAACCCCACCTAACACACAATGCAAACAGAGCTCACCTCCAGGCTTGGGGGCTGAAGGAAGCAAGATCCTGCCTCTCCAGATGCAGTAAGAAGCTGACATGTGATTGCCTACCCATTTGTTTCCCCTATCTCTCCTTCTAAAACTAGAGGCAGGACAGGAGTCCCCAAGGCATTTCCAATGTCTAGGAGAGTGCAAGGCACACAGATGTTCAACTACATGCTTGTTGTGTGATCCTGGTTTTTAACGGGTATTGCTCTAAAGGTACATTATAAAGACTTGATTTTCACCAACACCAATGCAAGACATAAAAGGGAAGGCATCAGAATGTACTAGTGTTGGGTGCCAGAAAAGGAGGGGAAAAGAGACAAGGAATCATGGCACAAACAATCCCACCTAAAATAGCACCAGAGATGCTGTGGAATGTAGAGCCCTGGGTCAGAGAGAGAAGGGCACAGAGAGGAGGAGGGACAGTGCGTGCCAGGCAGAGCCAGAAGAGGCTTCAGGGAAAGGGTATAGAGGCAGCGAGGGGGGAGGGGCAGAGGGGCAAGGAGCAGGGCATGAACAGAGAGGCAGACAAACCCAGCCACCCTGCATTGGGGATTCTGCCCTGACTGGACTCTGTGTAAGCCCCTGTGTCGCCAGAGCAGGGACCAGACAACCAGGGGAAATGAGCAGGCACCATGGGGAGGGTGGAGGTCTGTGGAGAACTGGCACCCGCAAGCCCCAACTAGAGATGGCGCCGACACTGGCACTGACCCACTGTTGCCAGGCAACAGTACAGGCCCCAGGCTGCCAAGTGTTCTGATTTGTCAATGAAGCTGCAAGACTGGGAGGCTATGTAAGATCTCCTGATTTTAATGTTGGCAACTATGACCAGCAAATAGTGGCCTCCCAAAGATAACCACATCTTAATCCCAGAACCTGTGAATATGTTAGGTTTTGTGGCAAAGGAGAATTAAGGTAGCAGTTAGAATTTAAGTTTCTAGGCAAGGCACGGTGGTTCACGCCTGTAATCCCAGCACTTTGGGAGGCTGAGACAGGTGGATCACTCGAGGTTAGGAGTTGGAGACCAGCCTGGCCATCATGGCGAAATCCTATTTTCTACTAAAAAATACAAAAATTAGCTGGGCATGGTGCTGCACACCTGTAATCCCAGCTACTCGGGGGGCTGAGGCAGGAGAATCCCTTGAACCTGGGAGGCGGAGGTTGCAGTGTGCCAAGATGGCGCCACCGCACTCCAGACTAGGTGACAGAGCAAGACTCCATTACAAAAAAAAAAAAAAAAGAATTTAAGTTTCTAATCAGCTGATTTTAAAACACAGCATCCTGGATTATTCAGTGTGCCCAATGTAATCACAAGGATCCTTAGAAGTAGAAGTGGGAGGCAGAAGAGTCAGGGTCAGAGAGAAACCACGTGGGAAAGAGTGGAAAACCGAATTTGGCTTTAAAGATGGAAGGAGCATGAGCCAAGGAACACAGAAGGCCTCAAGAAGCTGGAAAGGCAGGGAAACGGGTTCCCCCCAACAGCCTCCAGCAGGAACCAGTCCTAACTACACCATGACCTCAGCCCATTAAGACCTGTGTTGGACTTCCTGCCTATACAACTGTATTGTTTTAAGTCACCGCATTTGTGGCAATTTGTCACAGCAGCCATACGAAACTGACAGAGCAACCAATTTTAATGTTTAAAAAGGCACAAACAAAACAGATCTGTGAGCGCAATCCACCCAAGGACCACTTTTCTAGTCCAGACTGGGCAGAGTCAAGGGCGAGGACCATTTCCTGGGTACCCAGAGCCTAGCACACAGCAGCTCTCTGACATTCATCTGAAGTTAACGCAAGGTCCCTTACCTTTACCACATGGTCATAAAATTATCCAGGGATTTCTGGAAAACAGAGCTGCTCAACTAAAAGTTCTATTCCTAAGGGACTGTTTAATCACATATATGTTACCCAGAGGCCTTGAGAAACTGGTCTGGAGCAGAGGAGGGAACAGGAACACTTTTCATCTCCATTCATCTCATTGCAAACAGAAAAAAGTGAGGGCTCTTCAGGTCCTCTGGAAGAAACCTCTAATCTCTCCCTCCCAGCCACCCTCGGGGTACCAGTTTGCTCACTGCAGCTCCAGATAACTTTGGTTGTTCTTCAACGGCAGAGGAACACTTCTCAAGTGGACTCTTTTTAGCTCCCCACTTTCACCAGCACAGAGGTGCTCTGATTAGAGGTGGGGTGCAAGTCCCACAGTCCTGCCCACTCACCGCCAAAAGGCTATGTGAAAACCACAGCCCATGAGTCAAACCTCACCAAGCTCTCGTCTGTCCTGCCTGGAGAGTCTGGTCAGCAGGCAGCTGGGCCTCTGCCACATGTCCAGCTTTTCCTCCTCCACACCCTCCTTGCTCAGCTCAGGCGTCTGTATAATGCAGCTCCCTCAGCCAGGGATCCTCTCATCTCTGTCCCTGAGAACTCCCACTTTTCCTTCAAGACTTGACTTACATACTATTTCCTTGAAGCCTTCTCTGGTTCCCAGGTTCCATTCTAATGTTTGACACCACTTTCTAAACATCCCTCCCCCAGCTATCTCCCAAAACTAATATTACTTGTTACTGAGGCAAAAGCTACCATCTGCAGACCAAAAACTATTTTGAAATTTAAGAGGAACTTAAATTTTATTCACTCATGCGTTCCCAGCCAACAGCACATAATACATATGTGCTCAATAAGCATTAAGAATAAATGAAGTGGGCCGGGCGTGGTGGCTCAAGCCTGTAATCCCAGCACTTTGGGAGGCCGAGACGGGCGGATCACAAGGTCAGGAGATCGAGACCATCCTGGCTAACACGGTGAAACCCCGTCTCTACTAAAAAATACAAAAAAACTAGCCGGGCGAGGTGGCGGGCGCCTGTAGTCCCAGCTACTCGGGAGGCTGAGGCAGGAGAATGGCGTGAACCCGGGAGGCGGAGCTTCCAGTGAGCTGAGATCCGGCCACTGCACTCCAGCCTGGGTGGCAGAGTGAGACTCCGTCTCAAAATAAATAAATAAATAAATAAATAAATAAATAAATATAAATGAAGTGAACTATAAACTCATTTTCTGACTGAAATATCATATATTACAATGACACTGTGACATGCATTAACTGTACCATGTAAAATCTCACTTCTAGACTTCGAATAAAGTGAATCTATCTAAATTAGTAACTCTACATTACAACTATCTTTAATAAAATTAAAGAAATGCCATTTAAAATTTTACATGTACCATCTGCTGCAGTCATTACAATTTAGGGTGTGGGGAAGAACTTGGCTAGCAAGCTTGAGAGAACAGATAAGAACCTGCTGTGCCTGCTCTGTGGCTAAAATACAGGTTGAAAGGAGGCTTGCCAGTTAGGTGGATCACAGTCTCTTCTGCCCGTCCCCTGTTTAAACTTTCTGCTAAGCTGTCCTTTTCCAAGGTAGCTTAGAGGCGTATTTCAGCCAGGGTGATCATTTCTGCCAGTTCCTCTCCAGCCCTGATTCCACCAGTCCATCCACAGTCATTCTACAATTGCTCAGGAACCCAGTCCCCACATCACATTACTTCAAAGGCTTCTTCTGGCTCCAGTTTTCCCCTTCCAATCCCTGACACTCCCAGCAGCTCCTCCGAGCACACAGCTCAGCTTCTCCACCCACAAAGACTATGAGAATTATCTGGGGGCCCTTCGAAACATTACTGGTTCCCCTTTGATTGGTCTGGGGTGGGGCCCCATCATGGGCATTTTTCTAGCTTTCCAGGCCACATGACTTGCAGGCTCCCGGGGTGTTGAATCCAAACTTCCGAGCCAGCACCGAGGCCCCCTTTACTCCCTAAACACAACTCAACTCTGGCCTCTCTTCACTCTCCATCTCTAGAACTGCTATCTAGCCCATCTTAGGAAGCCAGTCTGAGCCAGGCCCCCACCTACAGAGATTACTCTACAGGGCCCCCTTCTCAAACACTTGCGGTGGCACCTACTCCTCAAGACCTACCCTGCTCTCTACTACCCAGAAAACCAAACCCCAAGGCTGCTGCCTCATCAGAGCCAGTGGCCATCTGGCCACCTGGGAGCTCACTGCTCCCAGCAGGCATCTACCCAGCGCCAGCTGCAGGAGTCTGCACACATTCAAGGCACCTACCCCATCCCATCTCAAGCTTTAACTCCTGCTGTTCCTGAGATCCAAAATACTTTCCCATCTGCCTTCCATTTAGGGATACCATTCGTTGTTCTTCAAGGTCCAGCTGAAATCCTACCTGCTCCTGATGCCTTCCCTGACTCTTCTAAATTTTTTCTCCATTCTTGACCCTCTGACAAAGAATCAAAATCATGGCTCAACAAACTGCTAGCTTCTGTCTCACAGATATTAACTTTGTCTTCTCAATTAGACTAAGTTCTTGGTGACATTTCATTTATAACCATTATTTGCCTCTAGATCACGTGTTCCATATTTTTCCAGTTGACACTGGCCTCAGTTATTAAACTGTCCTTGAAATGCCCATACTTCTACATCTCCTAGTTGCTTCTCATAAAGTGACATACAAATTCTTTCCCCAATCAGATGTTTCCCAAATTTTGTCATCCATAGTATAGTCATTATATCCCAGGACAGCTCTGAGTATCAAAAAGGCACACAGGGGCCCAGTGGCTCATGCCTGTAATCCCAGCACTTTGGAAAGCTGAGGCGGGCAGATCACGAGGTCAGGAGATCGAGACCATCCTGGCTAACACGGTGAAACCCCGCCTCTACCATAAATACAAAAAGAAATTAGCCAGGCGTGGTGGCGGGCACCTGTAGTCCCAGCTACTCAGGAGGCTGAGGCAGGAGAATGGTGTGAACCCGGGGGCAGACCTTGCAGTGAGCCAAGATGGTGTCACTGCACTCCAGCCTGGATGACAGAGC
>NW_012106075.1:59150-60946 GCF_000951045.1 Mandrillus leucophaeus | reverse complement strand
GCCTGTAGTCCCAGCTACTCAGGAGGCTGAGGCAGGAGGATTGCTTAAACCTGGGAGGCGGAGGTTGCAGTGAGCCGAGATGCTGCCACTGCACTCCAGCCTGGCGACAGAAATTCCAACTCCAAAAAAAGACTATCAAATTCCATATGAATTTGACCCCCTTTTAACAAAATAGCATTAGTAAAGGGTTCTCAGTCCTTAGCACCCACACCAGTGTGCAGAGCTGCAGGATCACAAAGTAAAATGTCCCCTTTGCTCAAAGAGCAATTTGGCCAATTATTTTAACACAGCTCTGCAAACACAAAAACCCTTACCAGCCCACACAGACTTCCTTGGGGTCAAGCCAGCTAGGGTAGCCCTAGGTCCCTGTTGTACACATCCAGGCAGCTTAGGGTCACATGACAGAGAGGTAAGCTGTTGTCATAGAAACAACTTCATAAAGCTCTAAAATCAGACAGGCGTGGGACTGAATTCAGGTCCAGCCAGCCACTGGCCAGGTGCCCATGACCAACCTTGACTCTTCCGAGCCTCAGCTTGCTTAGCCTACCTCTTGGGGCTGTTGTGAGGGTACAGTGAGGTAATGGGCGCACCTGGCACAGCTGCAAATGAGGTCGTGGAAATAAAGCAGTTCTGAGTTTGACACAGGTGGCAGCAAATACCAGCTGGGGCACTTACTAGCTGTATGGCCTGGGGCAGGTTACTGAACCCCTCTTAGCTTTTTAAAATGCAAAATGAGAAATGGTGATAGGGCTTGCAGGACCATGAAAATTAAACACAGCACATAAAATTAGTTACATAAGGCCTGGCACACAGGAAATATTCAAAAACCATCAGAGCTCACACACACGTCCCTGCACATTCGGTCTTGATGGACAAGTTGTTTAATTACCAATGAAGAAAAAAATTTGAACTGTAAACATGAAAGAATATTAAATATGAATTGCTGTAGGGAGGAGAAGCAACTTCCATTAACACAGTGCTCCATCCCAAGTGGCCCTGTGGGAATTGAGGACCCAACAACATTACTCCCTCAACCTTTCCAAGTTACAATTTTTTTTTTTTTTTTTTTTTTTGAGAAAAGTCACACTCCCTCACACAGGCTGGAGTCTAGTGGCATAATCTCAGCTCACTGCAACCTCTGCCTCCTGGGTTCAATCAATTCTCGTGCCTCAGCCTCCCAAGTAGTTGGGACTACAGGCCCACATCACCACACCTGGTTCATTTTTGTATTTTTAGTAGAGATGGGGTTTCGCCATGTTGGCCATACTGGTCTCCAACTCCTGGTCTCAAGTGATCCACCAGCCTCAGCCTCCCAAAGTGCTGGGATTACAAGCATGAGCCACCACACCCAGCCCCCAAGTTACAATTCTAAAAGGCCTAGACAACAAACTTCTTGCGTGATGTGTGAGAATGATGAACCAGCTTTTTCAACAGAATCCAAGATTTACAGCCTTTTTTAAAGGACAATGACATCTTCTGTCCCCTTCATTAAGGAAAGCACCTCAATTAACCCAATAGTGATAATCCCTGTGACCACAGTCCAACTTACAATCATAAGAGAATGAAGTGAAAACACTCTCTGAGAACCCACATTTCCTTTCCAAATGTCATGCCATCCATCATCTTCAGAGCAATATTTTAGAAACATTTCAGTGTCATTTTTTAGTTCCAACTGCACAGCCAGCAGGTGCTAGACATCTTACATACCTTCTCATTCAGTCCTGTGGGCCAAGGTTCCCAAATTTGGTCCCTAGACCGGCAGCATCAGTAGCACTTGGAAGCTGGCTAAAAATACA
>NW_012106075.1:52713-58530 GCF_000951045.1 Mandrillus leucophaeus | reverse complement strand
CAGCTACTTAGGAAGCTGAGGCAAAAAAAACCGCTTTAACCTGGGAAGTGGAGGTTGCAGTGAACCAAGATTGCGCCACTGCACTCCAGCCTGGTCAACAGAACAAGACTCTATCTTAATAAAAAAAAAAAAGACACATTCTCAGGCCTCCCCTCCCTAATGAGAAACAATGGGGTGGAGCCCTGGACACATGTTCAGCAAGCCCTCTGGGTGCTTCTGCTGCACACTGGAGTTCGAGAAAAAAGGCTAGTCTATTCCATGAAGTAGTGATTATGAGCCCCTCTTTGGAGATGAGGAAACCAAAGCTCAGTGATTAAAGTGCCCAAAGCCACCCAGCCAGGAGGCCCGTAAGTACCCACTCCTCATTCCAAAGCTATCTGCCACATGGCCTTTGAAGCCAAATTAACTGTACCACTTGGTGTTCTCAGCTATTGAGCTGCTGCAACGTGCAACTACCTAAGAGGGTCGGGACCCAGAGGAAGAAGCCTGCACTCAGAAGTGATTAATTATAAATGCTTTTAAATTCGTATCATCCATTAGCCCTAAACGATCAGCCATCCCCCAGGATGAGCCTACTTTTCCCTGTTCTATGTATCAGCAGGGTTACCATGAAGAGAAGATGGGGAGTTCCTCTATTTACAGCCCTTTGCACGTCCAATTCCTTATATTGCTTTGAACAGAAAGAGAATTAAGATACCTGTTCTGTCTCTAGAGGGCCTGAAAGTGAAGCACACTCTGACTAGACCAGGACCAAGAGGAAACTGAATCAGGAAAAGGACTTTCTGTGCCCAGGAACAAAGCAGGCTCCAGCACCTAGGTACTAGGGGAATGAGTCACAGAAAGAATCCAATGCATGGATAGGGAGCATTTTAACAATGTTGCAGATCTGGTTCAAAAAAAGGCAGGTTTTTTGTTTTTGTTTTTTCACACACAGTCTTGCTCTGTTACCCAGGCTGGAGTTTCACTGCAACCTCCCCTTCCCAGTTGAAGTGATTTTCCTGCCTCAGCCTCCTGAGTAGCTGGGACGACAGGTGCATGCCACTATGCCCGACTAATTTTTGTATTTTTTTGGTTGACACAGGACTTTGCCACACTGGCTAGGTTGGTCTCAAAAACTCTAGGCCTCAAGTGATCCGCCCACCTCAGCCTCCCAAAATGCTGGGATTACAGGCATGAGCCACCATGGCTGGCCTAGGCTTTTTTTCTTTTTTAATCAAACACCGAATCTAGCGTCTCTCAGTTAAAATAAAATGATCCATTAATTACTGACATTCAAACCACAGTGTTTTCAAAGGTTCTAAGGTTAGGAAAGACCCAGAAATCTCGTTATTCACAATTCCCAACCTTCTAAATAAACTTGGTGGTGAGTTTCACACAACAAATTTATGCTGTAATTTAAATGAATACCAATTATTTTGTGGGGCCTTCTATAGGGGCCAGTGGAGCAGAAGGGAACCAAGCCTGGGAATTACACAGATTCACTCTGAATCCTGGCTGTGCCAGTTCCTCACAGCTTACTTAACCTCTCTGGGCCTCAGTTTTTCTACTCACAAATGGGTGGTAATCCCTATGTTAAGTGTTGATGTGAAATTATGGTGGTTTAAAAAAAAAGCTGCTGAAACGGCTTTCAACATATGCTTATTTCACTGTATTTGTTTTTCTAAGTTTCTATTTTCAGTTAACTTGAATGAACTAATTAAGCCATAAAGTTCCATTGATGAACTTATCAGAAAGTTTGTCAATTTTTTTTGAGACAGAGTCTTGCTCTGTCACCAAGCTGGAGTGCAGTGGCGCGATCTCGGCTCACTGCAACCTCCGCCTCCCAGGTTCAAGCGATTATCCTGCCTGAGCCTCCTGAGTAGCTGGGACTACAGGCATGTGCCACCACGGCCAGCTAATTTTTGTATTTTTAGTAGAGATGGGGTTTCACCATGTTGGCCAGAATGGTCTGGATCCCTTGACCTCAGGGTGATCCGCCTGCCTCAGCCTCCTAAAGTGCTGGAATTACAGGTGTGAGCCACCATGCCCGGCAAGTTTGTCAATTTTCAAAAACTCAATAGATGGACACAAACATTCTTTTCACAATGCATCTGACAAAAAACAAATGTGCTCCTCCCATCCTCAACCACCTTAATCATATCACCCCACCTCCCTTAGTCCACTGTTAACTTGCAGTGTGTCTCTTCACCCCCGTGAGACCTGGTCCTCGAAGTCGGTAACAGTTATAATAATATTTTGGTGTACAACAGATCTGTTCAAATCATTTACTGGCTGTGCAACCTCAAGCATGTACCTTAAACTCCCTAGGCCTCAGTTTCCTCACCTGCAGATGAGGTGGATAAACCTATGCAACTGACACACAATTGCTGGACCAACAGTAGTGATTTCAACAATGGTGTGACAGAACAGTAGAGCCTGCAGTAACCGAGCCATAAAAATGTGCTCCCCTACCTCGAGGAATACTGATGACAGACCTTTACTGAGCACCTACTATCTATCAGAGACTGAGCCTGGTACTGGAGAAGTAAAGACAAGGTGACCACTGGCCTCCAAGATGTCACAGTGTCACAAGAGCCCCAGATACATGGACAATGTCGTGTTAAGTGCATCAACAGACTGTGTGGGGTGGTGAAGGTAGCATGGGAGAAAAACGGGCCAAACATCGGGCAAAGTATTCACAGAAGAGGTCTGTTTACACCGAATATGTGAGTCAAAAGTTCAGCAGACAAAAAGGGATACAAACTACATAATTCCTCACATCTTTTCCAGCCTCAACTTCCCCTAATCCAAAGCCAGCCACGGTGGCTGATGCCTGTAATCCCAGCACTTTGGGAGGCCAAGAAAGGTGGATCACTTGAAGTCAGGAGTTCAAGATCAGCCTGACCAGCATGGCAAAACCCCATCTATACTAAAAATACAAAAATTAGCCGGGCATGGTGGCACACACCTGTAGTCCCAGCTACTCGGGAGGCTGAGGCAGGAGAACCGCTTGAACCCGGGAGGCAGAGGTTTGCAGTGAGCCGAGATTGCGCCACTGTCACTGGGTGACAGCGTAAGACTCTATCTCAAAAAAAAAAAAAATTCCCCAAATCCAGCCCTCTGACTTCTCCAAGTCTCAGGGTCACCAGGTATACATGCCATAAAATGACAAAAATTGTGGTCCTTCACACCCTATAAGCCAGACAGAAAGGTTATGGGGAACAGTGAGAACTGCCAGAAAACTTAGAAAATTTTAATGCACTTTCCAAAAGTATGACAAGGACAATTCCATGCATAAAAATCTCTTAGCACTTCAGTTCACAACTGAAAGTTGCCGCTCCTCCTAATTAAAGTTAAAAAAAAACAAAGTCCCAAAACTTTTCAACTTTTGCAGGACTCTTACCAGAATCCCAATTCCTGGGAAATATTCCGCTCACTATGGAAGAGGGTTAGTGATACAGAGAATTTCTACAAAGGTTGGGTCATTTTTTCAAGGCTGCATACACGAAGCTAGATATTATCACTTGAAAGTTTTACATTTCTTCACACCTCGAGTGCTTGGCCCAACACACACTGCTGGACGAGTTTTCCACAGAGCTCTCCATCTGGCCAGCTCAGGCTTCAGAGAGGCAAAAAGCCTCTGTAAACCACGGGAACTTAGTACATCCCACAAGACAATCCCAACTGGCTCCTGGTCCAGGGACTTGTGGGACGCAGTCCTGAATCATGCCTTAGAGTAACTTACACTTCACCAAAATCTTTAATAATCAGTATCTCATTCCATGCTTACAAAAGAATAGCCCAGTGAGACTGGTAAAGATGACTAGCCCAATTTTAAAACTAGGGAAACAAGCTTTTAAAATGTAAAAGTAAAAATTCAGATAAATAAAAGATTTAGGCCGGATGAGCTAGCCCATGCCTGTAATCCCAGCACTTTGGGAGGCCAAGGTGGGCGGATAACCTGAGGTCAGGAGTTCAAGACCAGCCTGGCCAACATGGTGAAACCCCGTCTCTACTAAAAATACAAAAATTAGCTGGGCGTGGGGGCTGGCGTGCGCCTGTAATCCCAGGTACGCCGGAGGCTGAGGCAGGAGAATCACTTGAACCCAGGAAGCGGAGGTTGCGGTGAGCCGAGATCGTGCCACTGCACTCTAGTCTGGGTGACAGAGTGTGACTCTGCCTCAAAAAAATAAATAAAAGATTTAAAAGTCTAGGTGCGCTTCCCCAACACAATCACTTGCCCCGAAAACAAGCACCGAACAAGTACCATTCAGAAGCAAATTGTAGTCCCTTTTGATACTCATTTAAATACAGATGAAAACTTAATTATCAGTGCTAACTCAATTACTGCTGTGCCAGATTCAGCAGAAGATTTTGTCAGTACCTAGCAATCTGTATCTAGAACTACAAGAAGCACGTTTTCTGCCAAATCTTCATTATATTACATAATGAGAGGAAGCTGGGATTCTTAAAATTCACCTTTTCCCATCATTTTAACACCCTGTTCCAATCCGTTCTTTCACAGGGTATTTTCTGGAGGTGAAAAGGAAGAACTCATTACTTCTCATATTTTCCTGCCCACTTTCTTGTGTAAATGTTAAAAATAAAGGGGAAGGTAGGGTCCTGAATATCTCCCTAAAAAAAAAAAGTTATTAAATGTGGTAAACAGAGCCCTGGAGCCCTAGCTTCCAGTTCTGCACTGACACAGTATCACTGAGTGACCTTGGGAAAATAACTGCAGTTCTGGGCCTCAGTTTCCCTCATCTAAACCCTAATAATGGTTAAGCCCTCTCCGCTCTTAAAGCGCACATTTTAGATACGTCCCCAGGGCAGCACAACTGTGAAGGAGTCGCCCAGACGGAGTCCTTGGGCGGAGAAATGGCCTTCCACAAGCTCCTGCCGGGGGGTTCACAGGGAGCTCAAGCTGCCCCAGGCAAAGCCACTGGGCAAACTTCAGGTCGCAAACAAAAACCTGTTGGCAACGACTCCTTTAGCAAAGGCCAGCCTCCTAACGCGCTCGACTCTGGGGGAGCCGCCCCATAGGGGGAGAGAGGAAGAGTCTCCTGGAAGAGGCCGGTCAGCCCCCACGCACCCATTCACCCACCCGGATCAGCCGAGCAGGACGGCCGGGCCGGGTGGGTCTCTGCCATCCCACGCGGAACAAAAGGCAGCTGGAGCCTGGCTCTTCCGCCCCCGTCCCCGCTGTTCCGTGGGGGTGGGGGCTGGGGAGTGGGGAGCTTGGTCCCCGAGGACGGAAGGGGGACCCGCTACAGCCCCCAGGAAAGGTGAGACGGGCGGGATCCCGGACAGAGAAAATGACCCCTCCCCGGATTCCCGGAGGGCGCCCGGGCCGGGCTCTGCACGGGGGCGGGCGCGAGACCAGCCTGGGATCAGGAGGAAGGGGCGCCGGGCCCGGGGAGAGGAGGAACGTGCTCTGGGGAGGGGGGCGGGGTTGTTCCAAGATGAAGGGGACTCCAGGATCTGAGGAGGGAGTAAGGGGCGCCCTGGACTCTGGGGACATAAAAGGAGCTGCTCAGTGATAGGGACGGGTAAGGAGGGGGAGATCCTTGCAGCGGAAAGCTGGATCCAGATGGGGAGGGGGTCATGCTCCAGTCCGTGGGGCGGGGCCTGGTTGGAAAGAAGGGAATCCCCCAGAGCCTAGCGTAGGGACCAGCGGGGCGGCAGGGGTGCATGCCCTGGCGGGGCTGGTGAGGTAAGAGAGCCTGTGCTCTGGGGGCGTCCGCGCCCTGGAGAGGGGGAGGGTCCTCGCCCTGGTGACTCGCTCTGGCCCCGGAGCCCCACGGACTCTGGCTCACCTCTGCTCCTCCGGGCCGGCGT
>NW_012106075.1:45857-52583 GCF_000951045.1 Mandrillus leucophaeus | reverse complement strand
CCTCCTGCGCTCCAGGACCCCACGCAGACGGCCCACCCTTCCGCAGCGTCCCACAGTCGACGCTCGCGCCCCCAAACAACCCCCAATCACGAGCGCCACACAAGCCCTGACAAATTAATACCCGAACGCGCGCACTCTGAGCCCCCTCAGGCCCCTCCACCCGGTGCACAGTCACGGCCCCCTACACTGACGGCCGGGCAGCACGCGCGGGCCCCGCCCCGTCAAGCAGAAACTCACGCTCCGGCCCGCCGGTTTCACTCAAAAATCTTGTTCAGTAGGAGAGACTGGAAGGGGGCCAGGCCCTGCCGGGAGCTGGTAGGGTTGGGTTCTTAGGCTACAAGTGTGTTCACTTTATGAAGATGCGCGGAAGTACACTTTGGATTTGTGCGCTTTTCCGTGCGTGTATTTCACGTCAATAAAATATACTCAAAAACGACTCGGAGAAGTCTATAGGCTTCTTTAGGCTGCTCAAGGGGTTACCTAAAGGCACGAATGGCAAGGGGTTACCTAAATGGCTCGAAAACGGAAACCCTTGACGGGCAGGGACCCACAAGGCACCTCCTGTGTGCCAAGCCCTGTGCTGGGCACAGAAATGAGACAACCCCAAATGCCTCGAATGAGAGTCCCGGAACTGGAGGGGCCAGAACTGGAGGCTGCACCTCAAAACTGACTAACCTGCTCCAATCAGGGTGGGAGTCAGCAGAGACCTCTCACAGCAGGGGCGTGGAGCATGAGTCAGGGCTTGCTAGGTGGGCAGAGGACACCATCCCTGTTGGCTGGGTGACATCAACACTGTGCCTAGCCCTGGCTTCAGGGAAGCTGTGACTAGAAGTCTTCCTCTGCCCTAACTCACTGAGGGACCTTAAACAAGTAACCGTACTTCTCTGAGCCTCAGATTCCTCCTCCCTGTAGAGGAACCAGGGAATGAAAGTATCCCTTGAGGTTCTAACAACCTGGAATCTGGAATCTCATTCTCTGGCAAAAAAAAAAATACAATAAAAATGGAGAGAGCTTGTAACACGTTTGCAAAACCACATGGCCACTTTTCCTTTGAAAAGTCAAACACTGGTAGTTCTAGATGCTAGAAACACTCTCCAGTTAACCACCCTTCCCACTGCTTGGTGTCCCTTCTCCACCGGCAAAGGGAATCATGCTCTATATGCCTGCCTTGCAGCAGAAGCTGGAGCTCCCCGTTTTGAACTTGGTCCACCCTCATCCCAGAGAATGCCCTGGACCAGTCCAACATTCCTTGTGAGCCTCACCTCTTTACCACATCTCTAAGGAAAGCAGAACTTTACACTGCAATCGTGCTTCTGCCCTGAGTTTACAATGTCTGATGAGTTATAGCACATAGCTGATGCACAGTAGAGGCGTGATGCTTCTAAACCAGCACTGTTCAGCAGAATTTCCCTCCACGACGGAAGTGTTCTTTCTGCGTGCTGTCCAGTAGGATAGCCATGAGTCACAGGAGGCCAGTGAGCACTTGAAATGTGGCTAGTGAGACTGAGGGGCTGAATTTTTTAAACTTTATTAAACTTTCATTAATTTAAATGTAAATAGCCACATGTGGCTAGATGCTACCATGCTGACCAGTGCTGGCCTAAAACTTTGCCACAATTCCACAAGTGCTCTTTCTTTCTTTCTTTCTTTCTTTCTTTCTTTCTTTCTTTCTCTCTCTCTCTCTCTCTCTCTCTTTCTTTCTTTTGAGACAGAGTCTCACTCTATTCCCCAGGCTGGAATGCAATGGCGCAGTATCAGCTCACTGCAACCTCCACCTCCCAGGTTCAAGTGATTCTCCTGCCTCAGCCTCCCAAGTAACTACAATTACAGGCACGTGCCACCACACCTGGCTAATTTTTGTATTTTAGTAGAGACAGGGTTTCACCATGTTGGCCAGGCTGGTCTCAAACTCCTGACCTCATGATCCACCCGCCTCAGCCTCCCAAAGTGTTGGGATTACAGGCGTGAGCCACTGCACCCGGCAAGGTGCACATTCTTACTGTTCACATTTTACAGACAAGAAATTGAGGTTTGGAGAGACGCTGGGGCTTGGCCACCCAGGCCCACTTTTCCATATGCAAAGCCTAATACTCCCCTTCACCACCCACCTAGCAAGTGTGTGTACCGGCACAGATAATATGCAAGCTTAGAAAGAGAACTGAATACAGATAATGAGATGATGAGCTAACCTACAGGACAGGAAGTGAGTTGGAGAATACTAGATTAGGCCAGGCTTGGGAGGTGGGGGAGAGTGTCCTGAGGCTGGAAGACCACCACCCATGTGCAAGGTCAGAGGGGACATTCTTGCATTCCTCGAAGTCATTTCTCTTTCCTGGATCCCCTCCTTGAAGCCTATCAGCCCCCTAGCATTCCTCTCTCAATTCATGCTCATGATGATCCCTTGATATCATCAGCCTTATTCCTATTTTAGATGCGGAAACTGAGGCAGCATGTGGCAGGGCTAGGATTCAGTTCCAGGTTCTATGAGTCTAGAGCATAAAAGCAGTCTTGCAGAGGAACTTGCAGGATAAGCTGAACATTTCATCCGTGACCAAAGCAGTCCATGGAAAACAGGGCTGGAGGAGACATTCTCATCTGCCCTTGCGGAGCTTTGGACGTTGGTTCCAGGTGGATAATGCGGCAGACCGATGGGGCTGGTTGGAGAAGTATATTTCAGAAGAAAGAGCTGGCAGTGCAGCCCAGGGGTGTCTCTGGGGTTAGGGAAGGAGGGTTTCAAGCAGGAAGGGACTTTGGGGAAAAGACTGGCAGGCAGCAGACAGGGACAGACTGCATGCTGAGTGAAAAGAATCACTTAGTACAGGTGCAGAACAGGCCCCCCGGGGTCTTCACCAAAGGCTTGAAATCTATATTCAAAACTATTTGTCCCACAAAAAGAAACTTGTGTTGGCAATCCAGAAACACCTCATTTCTTTTTTTTTTTTTTTTTTTTTTTACAGAGTCTTGCTCTGTGCCCCAGGCTGGAGTGCAGTGGCGCGATCTCGGCTCACTGCAAGCTCCGCCCTCCCGGGTTCACGCCATTCTCCTGCCTCAGCCTCCCGAGTAGCTGGGACTACAGGCGCCCGCCACCTCGCCCGGCTAATTTTCTTGTATTTTTTAGTAGAGACGGGGTTTCATCGTGTTAGCCAGGATGGTCTCGATCTCCTGACCTCGGAAACACCTCATTTCTTGTCCACCAACTTGCTGCTTGACCTTGACCACGTCACTGCCCCTCCCTGGGCCTCAGTTTCTTCATCTGTGAAGTGGGAATAATAACTCCTCCCTTCCCCTAGGATTGTATTCTGGCTCAGGTGAAAAGGCAGAGGAGGAAATGCTTTGGAAACTGTAAATGCACTGGATGGGTGTTGATGGCAGTTCTTCTATTAAGGACATTGAAATGAATGGAGTCATCCTTTCCCCTCTAGGGGCTGGAAGTCTAGAAGGACAGAGAAATTATGAGTTTGAGCAGCATGAACATGAGCAGAAACCAAATGCCACATAGACAATCAAGAGAAAGAGCTATGACAGCTCTCACAAGAGGAAGTTTCCTTCTAGCTCATGGGGAAGGAAGGACCTATGCCGACATCCTGGAAGTGCAGGTGCTGGAGGAAGGAAATAGTAATAATAATGACAACAAAGTAGTGAGCATTGTGCAAATGCTTCGCATGAAGTATCTCATTTCCTCCTCATAAAAACCCCAAGTTGAGACCACCGTTATCCTCATTTTACCGATGCGGTTCAGAAAGCTTCCATTATTTGCCCAAGATAACACAGCTAAAAAGTGGTAACCCTGGAAAACCCAAGCCTAAACTCCAAACCTAAACTTTTTTTTTTTGAGACGAAGTTTCATTCTTGTTGCCCAGGCTGGAGTGCAGTGGCGCGGAGCTCACCGCAACCTCCGCCTCCCGGATTCAAGCAATTTTCCTGCCTCAGCCTCCCGAGTAGCTGGAATTACAGACATGTGCCACCACACCTGGCTAATTTCTGTATTTTTTAATTCACTTATTTATTTATTTATTTATTTATTTATTTATTTATTTATTTGAGATGGAGTCGTACTCTGTCGCCCAGGCTGGAGTGCAGTGGCGCAATCTCGGCTCGTTGCACTCTCTGCCTCCCAGGTTCAAGCAATTCTCCTGAGTAGCTGTGATTACCTGCATGCGCCTCCATGTCCAGCTAATTTTGGGGTTTTTTTTTAGTAGACACAGGTTTCACCATGTTGGTCAGCCTGGTCTCGAACTCCTGACCTCAGGTGATCCACCTGCCTTGGCCTCCCAAAGTGATAGGATTACAGGTATGAGCCACCACATCCGTTCCTTCTATTTTTTTTTTTAAATAGAAACAGGGTTTCGCCCATGTTGGCCAGGCTGGTCTTGAATACCTGAACTCAGGTGATCTGTCCACCTTGGCCTCCCAAAGTGCTGGGATTACAGGAGTGAGCCACAATGCTCTTTTTTTTTTTTTTTTTTTTTTTTTTTGTGACAGGGTCTTGTTCTGTCACCCAGGCTAGAGTGCAGTGGCACAATCATGGTTCACTGCATCCTCAATCTCCTAGGCTCAAACAATCCTGGTACCTCAGCCTCCCAAGTAGCTGGGACTACACCACACTTGGCTATTTTTTCTAATTTTTTTGTAGAGACAGGGTCACACAGTGTTGCCCAGGCTGTTCTCAAACTCCTGGAGTTGACCCCCCTGCCTCAGCCACCCACTCAAAGTGCTGAGATTACAGGGATGAGCCACCATGCCTAAAACTAAGAATCTGAATAGGCTGAAGGGAGTGATTCCTCCTCCCTTCCAGCTCTGCGCCTGAGTCAATTAGAGCTTTCTCTCCCTGGTCAGTGACTGGTTCAGGAATGGGCACCTGACTCATGGCAGACCAATGAGTCTCAAGCCAAGCCCAGGACTTCTACAGAAACCATTGAAAAAAGAAGCTGGCCGGGCGCGGTGGCTCAAGCCTGTAATCCCAGCACTTTGGGAGGCCGAGATGGGCGGATCACGAGGTCAGGAGATCGAGACCATCCTGGCTAACACAGTGAAACCCCGTCTCTACTAAAAAATACAAAAAAACTAGCTGGGCGTGGTGGCAGGCGCCTGTAGTCCCAGCTACTCAGGAGGCTGATGCAGGAGAATGGCGTGAACCCGGGAGGCGGAGCTTGCAGTGAGCCGAGATCTGGCCACTGCACTCCAGTCTGGGCGACAGAGCGAGACTCCGTCTCAAAAAAAAAAAAAAAAGAAAGAAAAAAGAAGCTTCTAGGGGCTGGGATGTGGTGGCTCATGTCTGTAATCCCAGCACTTTGGGAGGTTGAGGCAGGCGGATCACCTGAGGTCAGGAGTTTGAAACCAGCCTGGCCAATATGGTGAAACCCCATCTCGACTAAAGATACAAAATTAGCCAGGTGTGGTGGCATGCATCTGTAATCCCAGCTACTCGGGATGTTTATACAGGAGAATCGCTTGAATCCTGGGAGGCGGAGGCTGCAGTGAGCTGAGATCATGCCACTGCACCCCAGCCCGGGGAACGAGAGCAAAACTTCGTCTCAAAAAAAAAAAAGGCTGGGCGTGGTGGCTCATGCCTGTAATCCCAGCACTCTGGGAGGCCAAGGCGGGCGGATCAGGAGGTCAGGAGATCGAGACCATCCTCGCCAAAATGGTGAAATGCTATCTCTACTAAAAATACAAAAAATTAGCTGGGCATGTTGGTGCGTGCCTGTAATCCCAGCTACTCAGGATGCTGAGGCAGGAGAATTGCTTGAACCAGGGAGTCAGAGGTTGTAGTGAGCCCAGATTGCGCCACTGCACTCCAGCCTGGCAAAAGTGAGACTCCTTCTCGAAAAAAAAAAAAACCCAACCCAGGCCAGGTGAGGTGGCTCATAGTTATAATCCAGCACTTTTGGTGCTCCACACAGGAGGATCACTTGAGCTTAGGAGTAGGAGGTCAGCCTGGGCAACATAGTGGGACCTCGTCTCTACAAAAAAAAAATTTTTTTGTTTTATTTAGTTGGATGTGGTGGTGCTCACTTGTAGTCCCAGCTACTCGGTAGGCTGAGGCAGGAGGATCCCTTAAGCCTAGCAGGTTGAGGCTGCAATGAGCTGTGATTGTACCACTGTACTCCAGCCTGGACAACAGAGCAAGACCCTGCCTCAAAAAAAAGAAAAAAGAAAAAAAGAAAGAAAAACAAAAACCCCATTCAAATTGGCTTAAATGATAATTGGAATCAATTGGCTCATTTAACCAAAATTTCCAGAGCTAGGGTTCAAGTGCAGTGCGATCAAGGCTCTAGCTCCATTCTTTGACGTATGCCTCTTGGACATGTGGCCATTTTCCTCGGCTGGTGTCTTGACTAGCTGCAAATTGGCTGTGGCACATCCATGCCTCAGATCTGTGATCACGCCATGGAAAACAGCAGGCTGGGTGCAGTGGTTCACGCCCATAATCCCAGCACTTTGGGTGGCCGAGGCAGGCAGATCACGAGGTCAGGAGTTTGAGACCAGCCTGGCCAATATGGTGAAACCCCATCTCTACTAAAAATACAACAATCAGCCCGGTGTGGTGGCGCATGCCTGTAGTGCCAGCTGCTCGGGAGACTGAGGCAGGAGAATCGCTTGAACCTGGGAGGTGGAGGTTGCAGTGAGCCGAGATCACACCATTACACTACAGCCTGGGTGACAGAGCGAGACTCCATCTCAGAGAAGAAAAGAAAGAAGGAAAGAAAGAAAGAAGGAAGGAAG
>NW_012106075.1:43060-43936 GCF_000951045.1 Mandrillus leucophaeus | reverse complement strand
TTGATCTGACCTTGTGATTCGCCTGCCTCGGCCTCCCAAAGTGCTGGGATTACAGGCGTGAGCCACCGCGCCCGGCCTTGTTTTGTTTTTTGAGACCAAGTTTCAAGAGACTCCAGCCCAGGCTGGAGTGCAGTGGCTCAATCTTGGCTCACTGCAACCTCCACCTCCCGAGTTCAAGCGATTCTCCTGCCTCAGCCTCCTAAGTAGCTGGGATTACAGGCATGCACCACCACATCCAGCTAATTTTGTATTTTTAGTGGAGACGGGGTTTCACCTTGTTGGTTAGGCTGGTCTCGAACTCCTGACTTCAGGTTATTCTCCCACCTCAGCCTCCCAGAGTGCTAAGATTAACCCCATTTTCAAATGATTTCCATTTAGCTTTTTTGATAGTTCCAAACTTTCATACTTTCAGTCTTCATTAAATCAATTAATAAACTGATCATTCTGCTTCAATGACCCTCATCATTTTTTCTCCCTAGAGCATGATGTGTAACTATAAAAATAGCATCCACTCAATATCTAGTCTCTGATCTTATGGCACATTTCTGTTCCATTAATTTTTAGGTTTTTTCCCAAAGTGGTGGAGATTCCAAACAAGATGGGCCATTTAAAAAATGTTTTCGGGCCAGTCGCAGTGGCTTACGCCTGTAATCCCAGCACTTTGGGAGGCCGAGGTGGCTGGATCACAAGGTCAGGAGTTCGAGACCAGCCTGGCCAACATTGTGAAAACCCTTCTCTACTAAAGACACAAAAAAATTGCCTGAGCATGGTGACACACGCCTGTAATCCCAGCTACTTGGGAGGCTGAGGCAGGAGAATCACTTGAACCCAGGAGGCAGAGGTTGCAGTGAGCCAAGATCATACCATTGCACTCCA
>NW_012106075.1:36441-38010 GCF_000951045.1 Mandrillus leucophaeus | reverse complement strand
GTGTGCCTGTAATCCCGGCTACTTGGGAGGCTGAGGCAGGAGAACGGCGTGAATCCAGGAGGCGGAGCTTACAGTGAGCCAAGATCACGTCACTGTACTCCAGCCTGGGCGATAGAGCAAGACTCCGACTCAAAAAAAAGAAAAGAAAAGAAAAACAAAACAAACAAACAAAATACAAAAACACAACAACAAAAACCAAACAACACCCCCCCCCCCCCCCCCGCCACCAAAGAAAAGAAATAGTAACTACTTGGACTAAACATTTCACGTGCATTGTTTTAGTAAACAGACACAACCTTGGCTTCATGTCTTTTTTGTTTTCTGTCACCCAGGCTGGAGTGCAGTGGTGAGATCTCGGCTCACTGCAACCTCCACCTCCCAGGTTCAAGTGATTCTCCTGCCTCAGGCTCCACAGTACCTGAAATTACAGGTGCAGGCCACCATGCCCAGCTAATTTTTGTATTTTTAGTAGACACAGTTTTACCATGTTGGCCAGGCTGGTCTTGAATTCCTGACCTCAAGTGATCCACCTGCTTTGGCCTCCCAAAGTGCTAAGAATATAGGTGTAAGCCACGATACCCGGTCTTGGCTCGTTTCTTGACAGATCCTTGCAACAGGGTAGGACAGGCACACTTATCACTGTTTAACAGATGAGCAAAGTAAACTAAGGTGCAGAGAGGGGCAATCGCTGGTGGCCCAGCTGATAGGCTGAGATTTTCACATGTCAGTCAGAGTCAGGGACCAGCATCTATCCACTATTCTCTGCTGTCCTCTCAGAGCGCCCCTTCTTTGGAAATGTGCACAGCACCTTTCTACAAGAGACTCTTGGTGTGGTCTGAAAAAGCTGTAGCCCCTCTCCTGCCTCAGAAGGGCATTGTGGTTGCTTCTTCAGAAAATTTACAGACAAGTTTCACACACTTAAAACTTTCAGCTTGGTTTGAGAGTTAAAACATAACCACTTCAAACTCTAATACAAAGAAGTCTGCCCAAAAGAGTAGCATTTAACCAGCCTGGGCAACATAGGGAAACCCCACCTCTACAAAAAATACAAAAATTAGCCAGACACGGTGGCACATGCCTATAATCTCAGCTATTCAGGAGGCTGAGGCAGGAGAATGGCTTGAACCCGGGAGGCGGAGGTTGCAGTGAGCTGACAACGCATTACTGCACTCCAGCCTGGGTGACAGAGCAATACTCCATCTTGAAGAAAAAGAAAAAAAAAAAAAAACATGCACAGAAAAAAAGTTCAATCAGTGCATAAAGACATATGGTGAAAAACAAGTCTCTCTCCTGCTGTTTGCCCTGATTTGCAGGCCCCCTCCCTAAAGGCAATCACTGTTACAGTGTAACAGAGATTTTGACACAATCTTATTGTATGTATCTCCTTCACCCCCACACATGCAAACAGTAACTCCCTCCACACACAGCCTCCTGCTTTTATCATTAACAGTGTAACGCTTGGAGATTGCTGTGCATCCACCAAAAGAGAACTGACTTATTCTGTTTGTTTGTTTGTTTGTTTTTGTTTTGAGACAGAGTCTCTGTTGCCCAGACTGGAGTGCAGTGGCA
>NW_012106075.1:30386-34716 GCF_000951045.1 Mandrillus leucophaeus | reverse complement strand
TTTTTTTTTTTTTTTTTTTTTTTTTTTTAGTAGAGACGGGGTTTCACCGTGTTAGCCAGGATGGTCTCAATCTCCTGATGTCGTGATCCGCCCACCTCGGCCTCCCAAAGTGCTAGGATTACAGGCATGAGCCACCACGCCCGGCCTCCAACCTCATTCTTAAAGCCTTCCTATATTTAACCAGTCCCCAGCAGATGAAGTACATTATACCCTGCATTCTGTTTCTCATATATATTTTTGCATTCCTGCGCAAATTTATCTGCAGGGTAAGTTTCTAAAAGGGAAATTCCATAGTCTAGACTAAAGGTTACTGGTAGGCCAGGTATCTCAACCTATATTTGGTTCTCAGATCCAAAGGTAGGATTTAAAGAACAAAATTCCTTCATATTCAGTGGGGTTTCACATGCCAGCCGCAGGTGAGAGCTCTGGGGATTTGCATGTTGTCAGCCAACACCCTAGCCACCTGGAGAGGTCCTCCATTGAATTAACTGCCCAGCATCTATCCACCCTGTGGACCACCCACAGCAGTGTTGCCTTCAAAAACTTGCCTGTTGGTCAGGCACGGTAACTCATGCCTGTAATCCCAGCACTTTGGGAGGCTGAGGCAGGCGGATCACCTGAGGTCAGGAGTTCAAGACCAGCTTGGCAAACATGGTGAAACCCTGTCTCTACTAAAAATACAAAAATTAGCAGGGCATGGTGGTGCACGCCTGTAGTCCCAGCTTCTCAGGAGGCTAAGGAAGGAGAATCCATTGAATGTGGGAGGCAGATGTTGCAGTGAGCCGAGATCGCACCACTATACTCCAGCCTGGGTGACAGAGTGAGACTCCACCTCAAAAAACAAACAAAAAACTTGCCTGTTAATTCTCATTTCTGAGATCCTGGAGCTACCTTGGGTGGTGGCCTGTCCAAGCCTGGCCTTTGTTTTGTTTTGTTTATTTGTTTTGAGACAGTCTTGTTCTGTTACCCAGGCTGGAGCACCGTGGCGTGATCATGGCTTACCGCAGCCTCAAACTCCTGGGCTCAAGTGATCCTCCCACCTCAGCCTCCCAAGTATTTGGGATTATAGGTGTGAGCCACCGTGCTGGCTTGCCTTTGATTCTCTGAGCTACTCCACTTCTTTCCACTAAATCTACCCCGCTCTTTTTTCCCCTTTGGTGAATCAGAATCCATTTCTTTTGCTCTAGATCAAAGAACCCTACCCGATGATCCTTTCTCCATTCACAAAATCAATAACATACTCAAAATCGATAAACAGCTGACCAAGCACAGTGGCTCATGCCTGTAATCCCAGCATTTTGGGAGGCCAAGGTGGGCGGATCATGAAGTCAGGAGTTTGAGTCCAGCCTGACCAACATGGTGAAACCCCATCTCTACCAAAAAAAAATACAAAAATTAGCTGGGCATGGTGGTAGGCGCCTGTAATCCAGCTACTCGGGAGGCTGAGGCAGGAGAATTGCTTGTACCCGGGAGCCCGAGATTGCAGTGAGATGAGATCGTGCCACTGCACTCCAGCCTGGGCAACAGAACGAGACTCCGTCTCAAAAAAAAAAACAAAAAAAAAAGAATGTGGCCGGGTGCGGTGGCTCACACCTGTAATCCCAGCACTTTGAGAGGCCGAGGCGGGTGGATCACCAGGTCAGGAGTTTGAGACCAGCCTGGCCAATTTGGTGAAACCCCATCTCTACTAAAAAATACAAAAATTAGCCAGATGTGGTGGTGGGCACCTGTCCCAGGCTGCTTTTTATATTATGTGGGAATGAGGCACTGACCCTATGGGCCGGGATCTCTTCAGGGACCCTTCCCTTGCTTTGTGTACATGCTCCTTAATGCAAGCTACTTGGGGGGCTGAGGCAGAAGAACCACTTGAACCCAGGAGGCGGAGGTTACAGCGAGCCAAGATCGCACCACTGCGCTCCAGCCTAGGCAACAGGGCAAGAATCCGTCTCAAAAAAAAAAAAAAAAGTAACAAGACTCTTACAGCTGTGGAGATCTGTACCTATTCTGAGTGCTTCTCCACTACTTCCTGATACTGATTTAGCTCTGTGTATATATTTGTTGAAATAATGCTTAAATCTTAGTTGTATTCATCCAGTGCCCTCCCAATCATGTTTTGTGTGGAATAGCATGCTTGTATTCCAAAAATGTTGCAGAAAGAAGACTTGCCACCATGCTGGGGACTGTCCCTGCCCCCTGACCACTTCTGGCCTGCATTACACTCGATCATTTTGGGCAAAAACTACAAATCAAGACTGAGATGTCAGGCCAGGTGCAGTGGCTCATGCCTGTAATCCCAACACTTCGGGAGTCGGTGGATCACTCAAGCCTGGGAGTTCAAGACCAGCCAGAGTAACACAGCGAAAAAAACCTGTCTTTACAAAAAATAAAATAATTAGTGAGGGGTGATGGCATGGTGCACACCTGTAGTCTCAGCTACTAGGGATAGTCACAGTTACTCAGGAGGCTGAGGTGGGAGGATCGCCTGAGATCAGGGAGACAGGGACATCAAGGCTGCAGTAAGCTGTGATCACACCACTGCACTCCAGCCTGAGTAACAGAGAAAGACCCTGTTTCAATATAATCCAGGACTTTCTATGAAGGGAGAGGGAAACAGGACTGCCTGACGTGTGGGAAGATTGTTTGAATTCTCCAGCCTTCCCATTTGGATGTTTTTCTCTTTGTGTGAACGTAGCCATAAGCTGGCTCCTTATAGAGGCATAGGCAGTGGTTGAAAATACAGGTCCTAGAGACAAGGAAGTCTGGGTTTGAATCCGGACTCAGCCCGTTTCCAGCTGTGTGACCTGGGACAAGTCCCTGTTCCTCTCTGAGCCTGGAGCTACCTGCTTCACTACCCTGAACTGATGAATGGAAAGCACTTGGTACAAAACCCAGCACAGACTTGGCACACATAACTCATAGCTCAGTATCATGAGAAGAATGCCAGGAGGGCTGGCCTCTATGCTGGAAGGGGCTCTAGACAAGGCTGACCATGTGAGGCATCAGGATCCACTGGTTGGTCTAGAGATCTCGGAACACCTCTCCAGACAGGTTCTCCCCGCCACTTCTGCCTCCCACTCACTTCTGCTCTTTCATGCAACCGTAGTTTCCTTAGCCCCTACAACTGGGGTGGGGCTGCCGCAGGGGCCATCAGGCTGTGAGGGAGGTTGACGCAGACACAGTAGGTAAGAGGCCAAGATGTACAGTCCTGAAAGAGGACAGGAGGCTGGTGACTCAGTGGGTGAGAAAATGCAAAGACTGGGGCTATCTTAGCCCAGAAAAGGACAATTTTTTCCCCTGAATTATTTTCCTTCTTTTGTTTCTTTCTCCCCTCCCTCTCTCCCTCTCTCACTCCTTCCTGCTGTTCTTCCTTTCCCTCCATTACTTTCTTTACTCCAAAGGAAATTTAAGTGGAGGATGTAAAAGCATATGCTGTTATTAATTTTTGCAAATGTGCTTAACTGAGAGGCACTGAGCGGAAAGACGAACACAATTGTATCTCCATTATCTTCATCTGGACCACTAGGTACCAGTCACCCACTCACTCAGACAATGGCAGAAAGGACAAGCCAGCCCCCAGGGACCTGGCCCTGACAGCTCACCTGTCGGCACACCTCCCCTGAGCACTGCATCCTCACCAACTGCCTGGGGTCCCTGAGACTGCCTGCTCACACTCACCTCTGAGCCTTCCAGTCTGCTGTTCCCTCTGCCTGGAACATCCTCTCCACTCCCCCATAGACACCCTCTAGCAGCTCTCCTGGCTGACTGCTAATTGGCTTTAGGATTCAGGGAGGCATCCTGCCTTGAGGGCCTTCTCTGATGGCCACAGATCAAGTTAGGGGTCTTCTCTGGCTGCTTATCCTCATAGCATCTGCTCCCGGATGTGACAGACAACTTGTTTTGCCACCCTGTGGTCCAGCAGCTTTCTAAGGGAGGGCTGGGACCAGCTCTCATTTCCCTGTGTCTCTCGCCCCTGCAAGGTTCTGGCCACAGACAGCAAAGCCTGTGCACATATTTGTAGAGTAAAGGGATAAAAGATAAGGCATCCCAGATGGGAGTAGTGGGTCAATCTTAGCACTTGGGGAGTCTGAGATGGGGGGATCACTTGAGGGCAGGAGTTTCAGACCAGCCTGGGCAACCCAATGAGATCCCATCTCTACAAAAAAAGAAAAAAATTGTTCTTTTTTTTGAGACGGAGTCTTGCTCTGTCGCCCAAGCTAGAGTGCAGTGGCGCGATCCTGGCTCACTGCAAGCTCCGCCTCCCGGGTTCACGCCATTCTCCTGCCCCAGCCTCCCGAGTAGCTGGGACTACAGGCGCCCGCCACCTCGCCCG
>NW_012106075.1:24550-30211 GCF_000951045.1 Mandrillus leucophaeus | reverse complement strand
CCCGGCCTGAAAAAAATTGTTCTTTAATTAGCCAGATGTGTTCGTGTGCATCTGTAACCTCAGCTACTTGAAAGGCTGAGGTGGGAGGACCAGTTAAGCCCAGGAGGTTGAGGCTGCAGTGAGTTATCATCGCACCGCTGCACTTCAGCCTGGGCAATGGAGAAACACCCTGTCTCAAAAAAAAAAAAGAAGAAGAAGAAGAAGGCAAGGCATCCCTGGTGGAAGTCACTCTGTAGACCACAGGCTAACAGAGCGTGGTGGTTGGGCAGGGAGGAGTTGGGAGCTGCACCCGGCACCTCACACAATGTTATCATGGAGCTGAGGACAAAACAGTTTCCAGAGTTGGGTTTGAGTCCCAGCTCCTCCAATGATGATATGACACCCTAGACATGTGCTGGGATGTCCTCTGAGCCTCAGCTTCCTCACTGCAATTTGGAGCTCTGTCTCTTTCTGGCAGGGGGTTATTGGGAAGACCAAATGAGATCATGTCCCCCTCCCAAACCCTGCAAGTCCTTTGTGTCACAGTTAGAATGAAGTCTATAAATCTGTCCACTCACAGCCTGCCCCCCTTCCCCACTGGCACCCTTGCACACGGAGCCCCCTCCAACCTCACCTCTCCACACACACACTGAGCCCTGTGCTGTTCCCTCTGCCTAAATGGCCCTTCCCTCAGACATCTAGATGTCCCTCCTCCTTCCCTCAGTCTGCCTCTCGGAGCAGTCTTCCTGACCACTACAACGGTGCCTCCCCAACACCAGCCTGCGTCACTCCCCACCCCCGCCCTGCTTAGCAGCATCGCTCCCTGGCTGACATTACATCACGAATTTATTTATTTGCTTATTGTCTCCCTCCCCTCCATGAGGGCAGGAACCTTCATCTGTCTTTTTGACTGTAGCATCCCTAGAACCTAGCTCAGGCCTGACTCACAGTGTGTGCTCAGTCCACATTTGAGAAACCAATGGAGAGAAGAATGGCCCAGAGATGTGCTCAGGAACCCAGTTCCCTGACCTCCCATCCAGGCTGCACCCCTCAGGAGTCTAGGTTCCTGCTGATTGGTGGAGTCCAGGACCCAGGGCTGGAAAGTGTCCACCCACAGGGCAGATGGGCCAAGGCCATGTGCTTGAGGTGTGCAGGGCTGGGAGAGGGGGTCAGCCCCAGCTCCCATATGAGGGACATGTGCCTTGTCTTGCCCCTGCTTTGGCTAGAGGGTACCCTGTTCACCAGACATGAGCCCAGGTGGCCTAGGCTCTCCCCTGGCTTGGCTCTGGCTTTACCCCAGAGCCCTCCAACTCGCAGACCTCCAGGCAAGGAGGGCTGGGGACCCACCTGTCCCAGCCACTTGTCTTTTCTCCAGTAACAGAGCCCAGAGGGGTCCCTGCCTGGGCCCAACATCACACAGCAGATTGGGGTAGAGTCAGAGAGGACCCGACACTCCTGTGCCAGCCTGGGCATCCCCTCCACTGCCAGGGAAGGACTGTACCCAAGTCACATCTGTACCCAGGCTGAGGTGTCCAAAGCCCAGGCTGAAATCCGGTTGCTGCTGCAGAGACCAAAAGTTTCCAAGGCCTTGTCAAGCGGGCTGTGTCAGACGATCCCCAGGCCTGTCACTGGCTGCTCTTCGGCTCAGACACCTCAAACCTCACCAAGCACTTCCATTTCTGAGGGAATAGAGGTCGTGGCTTCCCTCAAGCACCCATTTACCCCACCCTCCTCCTCCTCTTCCTGCAAACTTGAGTCACAGCTGCCCTGCTAGGCGCAGGCCCCAGTGATGTCTGAGTCAGCCTGGCTGGGGTTCCAGTCCCGACACCGCCCTTACCAGCTGGGAGACTCCGGTAACCTCCAACCCTGCCGAGCCTCCACTTCGACATCTGTGAAATAGCCATGAACAAGCAGGCCTCAAAGGTCAACTCCTGTATACAGGCACATAGCATGCAGTAGGTACCCAATAATAACAGCAGCACCCACATGGAACCCCTTATGGTAGCCCTTCTCCTCTGCACTTTCACGTGGCATCTCATTTACCCTTCACGACAACCCAACTAGGAAGGCACCATTATTATCCCATTTTACTGATGAAGAAATTGAGGCACAGGGAGGTGAATTTACCAGCCAGCTCACAAATGGACTAGTAGATGGCAGTTTGGGGATTGGAGCCCAGAGTCTGTGCTCCTGCCCACCCACTCCCAAATGGGGGCTATAAAACAACATTCTTCCTACGTGCCTGGCAGTGTACTGAGAATTTGAGTCTTCAGTACGTGCAGTCTTCACAACAGCCCTATGAGGTGGGGGTTATGAGGAGCCACCATATGGGTAAGTCAAGACACAGAGAGAGGATGTGGCTTGCCACAGACCACATGGCTAGTGAGCATAGGAGCCAAGATTCCAACCCCTTTCCCATCCTGGCCAAGAATAACACTCCTGCTTCTTCATATCTCCGAAAGAAGCCACGCTGTCTCCATCCCTGGCTGTGACTTGGGCTGCTTGTCCCTTCTCTGCCCACCCACCCATCCCCAGGGCTGTGCTGGGGAGAGAAGGTGGTTCCTGGGGCCCTCCAGCCTCTGAAAACCATGGCAGTGGGGCAACGTAGAGGATGGGCTTAAAGCCAAAGAAACACAGCTGCTGCTGCTGCTTCTTGTTTTTTTGTTTGTGTGTGTTTTCTTTTTTTTTGAGACGGAGTCTCACTCTGTCCCCCGAGATTGCAGTGACGTGATCTCAGTTCACAGAAAGCTCCACCTCCTGGGTTCATACCATTCTCCTGCCTCAGCCTCCCGAGTAGCTGTGACTACAGGCACCCGCCACCATGCCCAGCTAATTTTTTGTATTTTTAGTAGAGACAGGGTTTCACCGTGTTAGCCAGGATAGTCTCAATCTTCTGACCTCGTGATCCACCCACGTTGGCCTCCCAAAATGCTGGGATTACAGGCATGAGCCACCGCGCCCAGCTTTTTTTTTTTTTTTTTAAGACATTTTAAAGATTTTTTAAGAATCTTGCTCTGTTGCCCAGGCTAGATGCAGTGGCATGATCTCGGCTCACTGCAACCTCTGCCTCCCGGGTTCAAGCAATTCTCCTGCCTCAGCCTCCCGAGTAGCTTGGATTACAGCCATGTGCCACCACGCCTGGCTAATTTTTGTATGTTTAGTAGAGATAAGATTTGCCATCTTAGTCAGGCCAGTCTTGAACTCCTGACTTCAGGTGATCCGCTCACCTCGGCCTCCCAAAGTGCTGAGATTTACAGGCGTGAGCCAACGTGCCTGTCCCTGCTTCCTAGCTATGGGACCTTGATTGAGTTCCTGTACCGTGCATCAGTTTCCCCACTTATAAAAAGAGGTTACTAAAAAGGATGCCTCACTCAAGGGTGTGAAGACCCAGTGAATGAAGTGTTAATAAGAGCGCCACATACAGCGATGCTGCAGTTCAGCTGCACCAGAGTGGCCTCCCTTGACTTGCTGGGAGTTACAATGAGGAAGGAAGGACATTAAACCTGTAGGTCTTTTCAGAGAAAGTGCGTTTCCTAAAACCAAATCCTGCCCTTGCTCCAAAACTTTCAGTGGTGGTTTCCCATGACTATGCCACAGTCCCAGGGTCTCCCCTGGCCTTCAAGTCTGGCACGGTCTGACCCTGCCAACATCCCTAGTGCCACCATCTGTCAGCCCCTCCTTGCTCCTGCTCCTGGTCTGCACGTACTGTTCTCTTTGCCAATAATGCCATTTCCTTAGCCCCCTGGTCCCGCTGGGGAACGCCTCCTCATCCTTCAAAGCCAAGCGGGAGGGGAACATCTTTGGAGAAGCCGCTTGACCTCCCAGGCAGAAGGGGTCACTCTCCCTGGAGATGATGTGATAATGTCATTAACCACACTGGGTTAGAATCATCAGAAGCTGTTCCTGCCTCTCCCACCAAGCAAAGGGCTCTGGAGGCCAGGAAATGCCGATGAATCTTGCCCACATCCCCAGAGCCCAGCATGGGGGCGGGCTCAGGTTACGTCAATCGTGTTTGAAGACTGAATAAATGAATGTCTTCGTTTGCTACCCTCAGAAGCCCAGTCTGGAACAAAAATTCCAGTGCAAGGTTTTTGGTTTGAATGCGATCCCAAGAATCACGTTTAGGTTGTCAGGGAAATGACACAGGAAAGGGAAGAAGCCAATAAAGGGTATGGGAATTAGCACATAACACTATGGACAGCTGGAGAACCTTGGGTGATGATGCGGAACTGTTTTTCACTAACTCTCACCAGGTCAGTCATGCATCAAGGCTACTGGTGGGATAGCACTTTACAGCCTACTCTAGCACTACGGTGGCCTTCTGGGGCAGGTGCCAGCAGGCTGCAGCTGCTGGATGAAGCCCCCAGGCACAGTCGCTGGTCCTCGGGTGCTCAAGCTTAGCTGGAAGGCTTCAGGTTGCTGTGCAAGGGAATAGTCAGTACCCAAAGGATATGTGCACGTGTTACAATGAATGAATGAATGAATGGAGTATCAAGAAAAGAGCCGCGTATCTTCAGTCATTGAGCAGACACAGCCCTTCTGCTGTGTGGCCCTGGACCAGCCATCATGCCTTTCTGACGCTGGTTTCCTCTTCTATAAGGCAGAAATGCTAACCCAGCCTCCCAGGAGATAAAGAGTGGGAGTTCCCCGGAGAGTGAGAAGGGTTCCACCTGGGCTCCCAGACTCAATCTCAGCTCCAGGAAGCAGGACATGGCCCCAGTGAGGGTTCTCTGTGGGTGAAGAAGCCACAGGAGGCAGGCACAGTGCCCCGGTTGGAACCACAGGGCCCCTGAAGCAACCACATCATGGCCACCACAGCCTCCACCATCCCACAGCAATTTCCGCTGCTGCCTCTCCCCAGGGCAAGGTCTCCCACCAATGGCTGGCTGTCCCCTCTGCCAGCACCTGCCCCCCGGTGGGGCCTGCAGCATGGCTATGGCTGCTGCAGGGCAGGCTGGCAGCTGCTCCTGTGTGCAGCAGCGTGTTTGTTTTGAAAAACCACAGAGATTCCTGTGGTTAGGGGCTCATGTTCCATGTAGCACAGGTTCGAATCCCAGTTCTACCACTTGTGACTGTGGGCAAGTCATTTCATCCCAGTCCTCTCTGGTCTCATTGATCAGATGGAACTAACATTCTATTGTCCCCTCTGGTGGTCTCAGCTCCAGCAGTTTGTGAGATGGTTGCCTCCACTGTTTTCCCTACTGCAAAACCCATGAGGACACAGTTATCTTGCCTCCTGCCCCAACCCCAGGGTCTTGAACACAATAAGTGCCCAATAAATGCTTGGTAAATACATGAATTATTGTCTGACCCGCCTTGCTCTTCCAGTCCAAACTTAAATGTCGCCTCCTCCAGGCAGCCTTCCCTGATTCCTTTTCTGGGTTCCCAGAATCTCTTCCAACTCCTTTAGCCTCTTTCCTGCAGCTGCTTGGCCTACTGGGTGTGGCTGCCCATTATCGGACACAGCCCCCTCAACCTACCTTTCCCCACGTTTGCGCGGGGCCTGCGGGCCTGCCCGCAGTGAGGGAATAAAGGGCTGGAAGGAAGGGGAGGGAGAGAGGAGGCGGCGCAGATACATCTAGAAGGCTCGGGAAGGCGGCGGGGGATTCTCCAAGGCCGGGCCAAGCCCTGCAGCCTCAGCAGGCCAAGATGCGAGCAGGGGCCCGGCCGGAAGGAGGCGGG
>NW_012106075.1:20042-22060 GCF_000951045.1 Mandrillus leucophaeus | reverse complement strand
TCAGCCTCCTGAGTGGCTGGGACTATAGGTGCATGCCACCATGCTCAGCTAATTTTTTTGTTTATTTTTTTGTAGGAACAGTCTCCCTTGCCAGGCGTGGTGGCTCACGCCTGTAATTCCAGCACTTTGGGAGGCCAAGGCAGGTGGATCACAAGGTCAGGAGTTCGAGACCAGCCTGGCCAATATAGTGAAACCCCATCTCTTCTAAAAATACAAAAATTAGCCAGGTCTGGTGGTGGGCACCTGTAGTCCCAGCTACTTGGGAGACTGAGACAGGAGAATCATTTGAACTCAGGAGGTGGAGGTTGCAGTGAGCCAAGATTGCACCACTGCACTCCAGCCTGAGTGACAGAGTGAGACTGTGTCTCAGAAAAAAAAAAAAAGAAAAAGAAAAAAGAAAAAGAAACAGCGTTTTTTACTTTGTTGCCCAGGCTGGTCTCAAACTACTGGTCTCAAGTGATCCACACACCTTGGCCCCCCAAAGTGCTGAGATTACAGGTTTGAGCAGCGCACCTGACTTTCTATACTCAGATTCTAAAACACAAATCTCATCGTGTTCTGGCTCAAAATCACCCTTAATAATTGGCTCTCCTGGAGCCCCATTTCCCTATACTGCCTGCCTTTGAATATCTCACTGTTGTAACACTGAAACACTTAGTCTGCTGTCCTTTCTCTCTGGTTGCTTCTAGGGTCTCTTCTTTGACTTCGGTGTTCTATATTTTCACTGCAATATGTCCAGGCATGAATTTCTTCCTACCTATCTTGCTTGGTTGGGATTCACTGGATCTCTAGAATCTATGCATTTGGTGATGCTTATTAGATATGGAGAAAAAATGTCAGACTTTATGTTTTCAAATACTGCATTTGTCTCGTTTTCTCTTCTCTGTCTGGAACTGCTACCTATGTTGTTAGATCTTCCTGTTGTATTCTCCCTGGCTCCTAACCACTTTTTTTGTTTGTTTTCTCCTCCTCCTCCTTCTCCTCCTCCTCCTTCTTCTTCTCTTTTTTCTTCTCCTTCTCCTTGCTACTGCTGCTGCTGCCACCTCCTCCTGCTCCTCCTCCTTCTTCAGTTTCTCAGAATTATTCTTTTTTTCCCCTATTTTCCATTTATTTTTCTTTCTGGGTTGAATTCTGGATAATTTCTTCAAATCCATCTTCCAGATTATAAATTCTTTATTCAGCTTTGTCTAAACTATCGTTTAAACTCTCCATTGAGTTGTTAATATGTTACAAGGTGTCAAATTTCTAGAAGCTCCATTTATTTCTCCTTCGCATTTGCTTAGTTCTTCTCATTCCTCACCCTTTGCTCGTGTTGCTCCATCTTCTCCCACCTCTTCCCCTGGCAAATTCCTGTACAACCCATTTCTTTCCATCCCCAGAGAGCTTTCCCTGACCTCCATGATGGACTGGGGCTTTCTTGGGCCCTTCAGTCCCTGGGACTCCTTTGTTACAGCGCTGATCACCTTCAGCGATGATTGGCTGGGTCTGGATCTGCCTCCCCCCTCAGACCTGTGCTTCTCATAAGCAGGGGCCATATCTGCATCCTCTCTCAGGGATAAGTGCAGGAGGTTTTCAATAAACTTGTATAAAATAAAAGCAATTTCCATAGCCCATCCATCACTCTTTAGTCTTACTTGTTTCATTTACTTATTTTATGTTTTTTCTGTAAAGTATATTACTTACTGCCAGCTACATGCAATCAATTATAAAATACTTTCAATAACTAAAAATTGAATAATGGTAAAAAAGAAAAAACAACACATCAACTTTCAGTATAATTTGCTTAAGTTGTTCTAGAAAACACTGCTAATTTTTTGTTTCTGCAGAGTGAAGTACAGAAGTGAGCAAATTGATAATTTTTTTTCTTTTTTTTGGAGACAGGGTCTCACTCTGTTGCCCAGGCTGGAGTGCAGTGGTGCCATCACAGCTCACTGCAGCCTTGATCTCCTGGTATCAAGGGATCCTCCTGCTTCAGCCTTCTGGGTAGCAGGGACTATAGGTGTGTGCCACCATGCCTG
>NW_012106075.1:12159-19017 GCF_000951045.1 Mandrillus leucophaeus | reverse complement strand
TTGGTTATCTATCTCAAATCTGGTGCTGAGTTCACAGCCAAACCAGCCTACCAGCACAGCTTTAATCATATGGGCATGCTTTTCATGGAAAAAGCGCCTGCAAGACCTCCTGCTCCTGCATTTAAATTACCGTGGGAACACCAGTGGGCAAAGTCAACTCTGCCGTCATGTAAGTGGAGTTCAGTATTTCCAACTGTACGTGCTAGATCAAGCCAGCAAAATATCTCTTCACTTGTCCAGCTTTGGTGGTAGCAGGTATATTAAAGAGCTGCCCGGGGCTGGGCACGGTGGCTCACACCTGTAATCCCAGCACTTTGGGAGGCCGAGGTGGGCGGATCACGAGGTCAAGAGATCGAGACTATCCTTGCAAACATGGTGAAACCCCGTCTCTACTGAAAATACAAAAAAATTAGCCGGGCGTGGTGGCAGGTGCCTGTAGTCCCAGCTTCTAGGGAGGCTGAGGCAGGAGAATGGTGTTAACCCAGGAGGCGGTGGAGCTTGCAGTGAGCCAAGATCGTGCCACTGCACTCCAGCCTGGGCAACAGAGCGAGACTCCATCTCAAAAAAAAAAAAAGAGCTGCCCAGTATAAAAATGCAGCCCACTCAACAGGATTGCTATAATCGAGCCTCCTCCCTTCTCAGTTGCTTCAGGGATATCCTTTATTCTTTTTTTTTCTGAGATGGAGTCTTGCTCTGTCACCCAGGCTGGAGTACAGTGATGCGATCTTGACTCACTGCAACCTCCACCTCCTGGGTTCAAGTGATTCTCCTGTCTCAGCCTTCTGAGTGGCTGGGATTACAGGCACACATCACCACACCCAGCTAATTTTTTTGTATTTTTAGCAGAGATGGGGTTTCACCATGTTGGCCAGGTTGGTCTCAAACTCCTGACCTCAAGTGATCCGCCCACCTTGGCCTCCCAAAGTGCCTCGATTACAGGTTTGAGCCACCAGAGCCACCACGCCCAGCTGATATCCTTTATTCTTTTTTTTTTTGGGGGGCGGGGGATGAAGTCTCGCTCTTGTCCCCCAAGGCTAGAGTGCAATGGCACAATCTCAGCTCACTGCAACTTCTGCCTCCCAGGTTCAAGCGATTCTCTTGCCTCAACCTCCAGAGTAGCTGGGATTACAGGCGCCTGCAACCATGCCCGGCTAATTTTTGTATTTTTAGTAGAGACAGGGTTTCACGGTGTTGGCCAGGCTGGTCTCAAACTCCTGACCTCTGTTGATCCGCCCGCCTTGGCCTCTAAAGTGCTGGGATTACAGGCTTGAGCCACTGTGCCTGGCCAATATCCTTTATTCTTAAGGTTTCTTCTCCTCTCTTGGCTTTATAACCCCCACTTTCCTCAATGTGAACTCCATGGAGTTGTAGCTGTGACTCAATAGTCTAATGATTAAAAGAGAAAGCTTTGGCTTCTATAAGAATTTTATACCATTTGGTATAGGCTGAAACAATAACTGGACTAAGGCTGGGCGCGGTGACTCACGCCTGTAATCCAAGGAGTTCAAGACTAGCCTGTGCAACATGGCAAGACCCCATCTCTATTTAAAAAATTACAAAAATTAGTCTGGCGTGGTGGTGTGTGCCTGTAGTCCCAGCTACCTGGGAGGCTAAGATGGGAGGATCACCTGAGCCAGGGAAGTTGAGGCTGCAGTGAGCTGTGATTGTGCCCCTGCACTCCAGCCTGGACAACATAGTGAGACCCTGGATAACAGTAGAAGATGTAGATTAACAGTCAGCACATTCACTAGGGCTATTTCTTTCTTGTGGGTTCCTACAGTCCTTCTGTAGGCCTACAATACTCTCATCTCTGTATCTCAAGGACGCTACCTTCTTCATGACCACAGGCTCCCATTTTGCCCCACTTAACTAGCTCTTCTTCAAGATCTGTTTTAACCATTTTGGGTTGAAGGCCAAGAGAATGTTCCAGGAAATAGCTGGCATTTTCATCCTTATTCACTAAAGATAAATCAACTGGAGGCAGATCCTGCATTTTGGGGACATAAAAATACTCCCTACCTGGGCACGGTGGTTCATGCCTGTAATCGGAGCACTTTAGGAGGCCGAGGTGGAAGGACCGCTTAAGGCCAGGAGTTTGAGAGCAGCCTGGGCAACAAAGCGAGACCCTCTCTCTAGAAAAAATTTTAAAATTAGCTGGGCATAGTGGGGCAAGCCTGTGATCCCAGCTACTCAGGAGGCTGAGGTAGGAGAATCCCTTGAGCCTAGGAGTTCCAGGCTGCAATGAGTCAAGATCGCATCACTGCAGTCAGCCTGGGTGACGGAGTGAGGCCCTGTCTCAAAAAAATTAAAAACAAACAAACAAAAGCTCCCTGAAGTGCCTTAGCCTATGTTCCTGAACTAGGTGGAAAGTGTCCCTGTCATCTGCTGGGCGGCATTTGAGTTCAACCACCATGCTTTGCACTGCGACAGCTGACAAATTGTTCTCAGCTAGAATTCTGATGTGGTCCTCAGCTCCCAGAATCCCTCAAGAAACTTCTCAAGCATTCTTTACAAATGTATAGGCCAGACCACCTCAAACGCCAGTGCCTCCACTTAGGGCTCCTTCCCCTAAGTAACTCTGCTCTTCAGACTCAGGTAAACAAACACTTGCTTCCATGTACTTGCTTTTAACTTCATTAATTCACTTCCCCATCTGTAAATTAATTTCCTTATTCACTCATTTATTCGTTATTCACTTGATACATCTTTTCTTTTCTTTTTTTTCTTTTTATTTTTTTAGAGATGGAGTTTTGCTCTGTCACCCAGGCTGGAATGCAGGGATGTGATCTCGGCTCACTGCAACCTCTGTCTCCTGGGTTCAAGCCATTCTCCTGCCTCAGCCTCCCAAGTAGCTGGGACTACAGGCGGACGCCGCCATGCCTAGCTAATTTCTTTTGTATTTTAGTAGAGACGGGAGTTTCACCGTGTTGCCCAGACTGGTCTTGAACTCCTCAGCTCAGGCAATCCATCCGCCTTGGTCTCCCAAAGTGCTAGGATTACAGGCATGAGCCACAGTGCCCAGCCTCTCGCTCTGTCGCCAGGCTGGAGTGCAGTGGCACAATCTCGGCTCACTGCAAGCTCCGCCTCTGGGTTCAAGTGATTCTCCTGCCTCAGCCTCCCAAGTAGCTGTAACTACCGGCACTCACTACCACGCCCGGCTAATTTTGTTGTATTTTTTGAGTAGATATGGGGTTTCACCATGTTGGTCAGGATGGTCTTGATCTCTTGATCTCATGATACACCTGCCTTGGCCTCACAAAGTGCTAGGATTACAGGCATGAGCCACCGCGCCCGGCCTTGATACATCTTTTCTAAGTACAACATAGGTTGATGCCAGTAGATACGAGATGAACTAATGAGTGACTGAGGCAATCTGCTGTGAGAAATTCTAACAGCCAGGAAGGCTTCAAGTTAGGGTAACACTGGAGTGGGGTCTGGAAGGAGGAAATCTGGGGAAAAGATTATGTGGGTATCCCATAGCAATGTGAAGAGGGCCCCAGTGGGGAGGTCACCAGCCCGTGGGATCCAGCCCGTGGGACCTGGATGCTCCCCAGCATATGACTAGTGCATCTTCTTCCTCTCTTTGCCATGCCTGTCAGGAAGCTCAGAGTTCAGCTTGGTGCAAAGGTAGCAACTGTTGTTTCTCAGAGATTTTGTAGTTATCTCTGTTTTGTTGCCCAAAATTTTTGACCTTTACATTATCTATGTCTCTTATGGAAAACTTGAAATTGATGGAGTAAAATTAATAATAATAATAAAGACCTGATTCTCAGTAAGTGATGGATTCAGGACGTAAATGCAGCTCAGAGTCCAAGTGTTGTACAATGATGTCAGGCTTGTATTAGCTATCACTGCAGTAATGCCACATAACAAACAACCCCAAAACTCAAGTGGCTTAGAACAATCATTGAATTCCCCCTTATGCATCTACAGGTTAGCTGAGGGTCAGTTGGTCTTGGCTGGGTGGCTCTGCCTCAGGCTAGGCTGGGATACAGGCTCTAGGCTGGGCTCCGGCTGTTCCATGTGTCTCTTGGTGGGGCGAGGCTGAAGGGCCGGCAGCCATGCAGGGGGACGATCTTCTCATAGCAGAAGCACAAGAAGACAGCCCCACTGTGGAAGCGCACCTCAAGCCTTTGGTCTTGTTATATCCGCTGCCATCCCTTTGACCAAAGCAAGTTACATGGCTGAGCCCAGAGTCCAGAGACAGGGAGTGCACTCTGCCCACCTGGAGGCCGTGGCCAGGGTGAGGGTCAATGCCACATGCCATTTGCATCATCCAGTCTGGTCCCCACCCCTGTTTCTCAGATGGGTACCCCAGGTGGATCAGTATGGGACCAGGCAGGGTGCCTTGACTTCCCATTCCCTTTTTTTTTTTTTTTTTTCTGAGAAGGAGTCTCGCTCTGACGCCCAGGCTGGAGTGCAGTGGCCGGATCTTGGCTCACTGCAAGCTCCGCCTCCCGGGTTTATGCCATTCTCCTGCCTCAGCCTCCCAAGTAGCTGGGACTACAGGCGCCCGCCACCTCACCCAGCTAGTTTTTTGTATTTTTTTAGTAGAGACGGGGTTTCACCGTGTTAGCCAGGATGGTCTTGATCTCCTGACCTCGTGATCCGCCCGTCTCGGCCTCCCAAAGTGCTGGGATTACAGGCTTGAGCCACCGCGCCCGGCCCCCATTCCCTTTCCACATCCCCGAGCAGGATCTCACATCACCTGACTGATCCCCCTGGGGTGGGACCAATTCTGGAAACGGCAGTTGCCGATGGAAGAACCTAGACTTCAGAATCACAAAGACCTGGGTTCTGTCTGTGCTCCCCAAAGCCAGCAGTGAGTCCTCCAGCAAGTCCCACCCTACAAAGGAGGAAACTGAGGTTCAGAGGGGTTTAGCGACACATAGTAAGTGCTCCATCAAAAGCGGCCATTCAGGCTGGGCATGTTGGCTCATGCCTGTAATCCCAGTACTTTGGGAGGCCGAGGTGGGTGGATCACTTGAGCTTAGGAGTTCAAGACCATGGTAACATGGTGAAACCCCATCTCTACAAAATAAAAAACTAGGCAGGCATGGCAGTGTGCACCTGTAGTCCCAGCTACTCAGGAGGCTGAAGTGGGAGGATCACTTGAGCCCAGGAGATTGAGGCTGCAATGAGCTATGATAGCACCACTGCACTCTAGTCTGGGCGACAGAGTGAGACCCTGTATCAAAAAACAAACACCCGGGTGTGGTGGCTCAGGCCTATAATCTTAGCACTTTGGGAGGCTGAAGTGGGTGGATTACTCAAGGTCAGGAGTTTGAAACCAGCCTGGCCAGCATGGTGAAACCCTGTCTCCAGTAAAAAAAAAAAAAATATATATATATATATTAACCGGGTGAGATGGTAGGTGCCTGTAATGCCAGCTACTCAGGAGGCTGAGGCAGGAGAATCTATTGAACCCGGAAGGCAGAGGTTGTAGTGAGCCGAGATAGCCCCACCGCTCTCCAGCCTGGGTGACAGAGCGAGACTCTGTCTCAAAAACACCCAGTCCCCATTCACCCAGTATCCATCTACCCAGTCTCCATCCACCCAGTCCCCATCCACCCAGTCTCCATTCACCCAGTCTCCATCCACCCAGTTTCCATCCACCCAGTCCCCATCCACCTAGTCTCTATCCACCTAGTCCCCATCCACCCGTTATCCATCTGCCCAGTCCCCATCCACCCAATATCCATTCACCCAGTCCCCATCCACCTGGTCCTCATCCACCCAGTACCCATCTACCCAGTCTCCATCCACCCAGTATCCATCTACCCAGTCCCCACCCACCCAGTCCCCATCCACTCAGTCTCCACCCACCCAGTTCCCATGCACCCTCACCCGGCCGTGGTCTCCAGTCTCTCAGATTAAGGTCACCTCAGCTTCTCTGCACTGCAGTGGCCAGTGCAGGCAGTCCCCCCGCAGCCCCCCAGCTTGACCTCTGACCTTCCAGGATTCCAGGTTCCAACTCCAGCAGGTTAACAGTGCCGGTAATTGTGCTATCATTGCACCTCCATGGGGTGCGGGGAGCGGGCTGTGTGGGCCCTTGAAACCTCCCTAGGAAAGGATGAACCCCATAGTCCAGGGTCCTCTGCACAGCGCACAGAGCAGGATGGAGGAACACTGGGGGAAGAAGGTGGGCAGGCCCCAGTGTAGAAGACACCAACATCCCCCACCCATGTCCTGTTCTGAGGCTGGGAAGAGGCCTGACCTACCCCTCCTCCTCCAGTGAGCCTTTCCTGGCTGACCAGGAGGCAGCTCTGTACAAGGGCTCCAGCCCAAGGCTGTGAGCAAGGAAGACCATGGGCCGACCCCACCCCTTCTGGGTCTCTTGTTCCCTTCATAACTGGAGGACAGATGGCAGCAGCACTCAGGAAAGGCTCCGTGCTGATGCACCCGGGAAGTGCCGTGCTGCACAGGCCCAGTGACTGGACAGGACTGTGGGAGCCCACCCAGCCCCTTCCTCCCTGTCTTAGTGGCTTAGTGTGTTTCGTGTTGCTCTAACAGAATATCTGAGACTAGGGGATTTACTTATTTGTTTGTTTTTTAGACACGGTCTTGCTCTGTCACCCAGGCTTTGGAGTGCAGTGGCTGCTTCAGCTCACTGCAGCCTCCACTTCTTGTGCTCACAGGATCCTTCCACCTCAGCCTCCAGAGTAGCTGGGACTACAAGTGTATGCCACCACATCTGGCTAATTTTTAAACTTTTTGTAGAGATCGCATCTCACTATGTTGCCCAGGCTGGTCTCGAACTCCTGGCCTCAAGCAATCCCCTCAACTTGGCCTCCCAAGGTGCTGGGATACCACGCCTGGGCGTAATTAAAGTTCGGCAGGAGTACCTCCTTTACCCCT
>NW_012106075.1:8865-11374 GCF_000951045.1 Mandrillus leucophaeus | reverse complement strand
GCTCAGCCCTACTGGTGCCTCCTTGCGCCCGGACACGTGTAGACAGCGCTCTCTGCTGGCAACTCTCAGCTAGCAGCTCAGCCTCGCCCGCCTGCCCCAGGCTCAGGTCGAGGGCCCTGGGGGTCCAAATGAGGCCAGAATCCAGGAAAGAGTCACCCAGAGAGGAGCCTCGGTCTCGGAGCCACGGACCCTGCTCAAATCCCTGTCCTGATTTCTAATTTTCATGTGACCTCGAGCAAATCATCCTCCTTCCCTGAGATTCAGTTTCCCCTTCTGCAAAATGTATACTCCACAACTCTTTCCTGAGTACTTACGGTGTGCTACATACTGAGTTGGGCACCGGAGATATAGCAGGGACAAGGATGAGCAAAGTCACTGCCTCAGGAAGCTGACACAGAGGGACAGGCAGTAAACAATAAACACAACGCGGAAAATCCGTTGTCTAGCACAGGGTGAGTGCCTATTAAAGAGATGAAGCCGAACCTGGCGCGGTGGCTCAGGCCTGTAATCCCGGCACTTTGGGAGGTCGAGACAGTCGGATCACCTGAGGTCAGGAGTTTGAGACCAGCCTGACCAACACTGAGAAACTCCGTCTCTACCAAAAATACAAAATGAGTCAGGCATGGTGGTGCATGCCTGCTATCCCAGCTTCTTGGGAGGCTGAGGCAGGAGAATCACTTGAATCCGAGAGGCAGAGGTTGTGGTGAGCTGAGATCATGCCATTGCACTCCAGCCTGGGCAACAAGAGCGAAACTCCGCCAAAAAAAAAAAAAAAAGCCGGGCGTGGTGGCTCACATTTGTAATCCCAGCACTTTGGGAGGCCGAGGTGGGCGGATCACCTGAGGTCAGGGGTTGGAGACCGGCCAGGCCAACATGTTGAAACCCCGTCTCTACTAAAAATACAAAAAATAACCAGGCATGGTGGTGGGCCCCTGTAATCCCAGCTACTTGGGAAGCTGAGGTAGGAGAATGGCTTGAACCCGGGAGGCAGAGGTTGCAGTGAGTCAAGATCATGCCACTGCACTCTAGTCTGGGTGACAGACCAATACTTCATCTCAAAAAACAAAACAAAACAAAACAAAAAGAAGTGAAGCTGGAGGGGCCGATGTGTGTTGCAAGATGCTAGGGGAGGCCTCATGGGGAGGTGGGAACATCGATGCCGCCGCAGCATGCTCTCGTGGCCATGCAAACGACATGAACGCCCAGCACCCTCCCTCGTGTGCTCTCCTTGGACCACCTCCATCCTACTTACTGTGTTTATCATCTGCCTGCCCAGGAGAAAGTCGGCCTTAGTGCCGGGATTTTTGTCTGTCTGCTTCCATGGGTAGCCTCAGCACTGAGAACAGTGCCTTGCATACAGTAGGTGCCCACTGGGTGCTGGTTTATCAATTTTTGAGCTAACCATGAGGCAGGACGGTGCCTCTTACTCAGTCGCCCACTCCTCATGGTGCCTCTCACTCGGCCGCCCACTCCTCTATCAACTCGTCCAAAGCCCGCGCTTGTGATCAAATAGGGGACACCTGGGAGGCCATGGGAACCTGGAGGAGCCTGACAGACTCTGGGGTGAGTGCCGAGAGGCTTCCTGAAGGAGGCAGTGCACACCGATGTGAGACTTGAAAAGTGGGAATGACAAGGAGGGAGGGTGTTCAAGGCAGAAGGAGCAGCAATGAAAGGCGTGAGGCCTGGAGATTCTTCAAGTGATTCAAGGTAGTTGGAGAAGAAAGGGCAGGTGGTAGGGATGACCAGGTCAGAGAAAGACTTGAGGACCAGGCCAAGGGGCTTGGATATCATTCTGGGGCTTGGAGAGGCACTGCGGCCTAATGTGAACACGTGGGCCCTGAGTGGTGTCCACTTGCTACTCAGGAGGCTGAGGTGAGAGGATCACTTGAGCCCGAGAGTTCGAGGTTGAAGTGAGCCATGATTGCACCACTGCACTCCAGCCTGGGTAACAGAGTGACACCCTGTCTCAAGAATAAAATGAATAAGTACATTAATTGACATTTCAAAATTCATTCTATTTTTCTTTTTCTTTTTTTTGAGATGGAGTCTCGCTCAGTTGCCCAGGCTGGAGTGCAGTGGTGCCATCTTGGCTCACTGCAAGCTCCGCCTCCCGGATTCACGCCATTCTCCTGCCTCAGCCTCCCGAGTAGCTGGGATTACAGGCATCCGCCACCTCGCCCGGCTAATTTTTTGCATTTTTAGTAGAGACGGAGTTTCACCGTGTTAGCCAGGATGGTCTCGATCTCCTGACCTCGTGATGCGCCCGCCTCGGCTTCCCAAAGTGCTGGGATTCCAGGTGTGAGCCACCGCGCCTGGCTATTTTTCTTTTTAATAACACTTTACCTATTTATAGAACAATTTTACATTTTATTAAGCCCCACTTTCTAGGTGTGAATTCTGCTCTGTTGCTTGTTGGCAATGAGATGTTAAGTTGCTCAGGCTCTCTGTGCCTTGGTTTCCCCATGTGTAAAATGGACCTAAAGATATTTCAGAAGGTTGTTGTTGAGAA
>NW_012106075.1:7656-8815 GCF_000951045.1 Mandrillus leucophaeus | reverse complement strand
GGCTATTTTTCTTTTTAATAACACTTTACCTATTTATAGAACAATTTTACATTTTATTAAGCCCCACTTTCTAGGTGTGAATTCTGCTCTGTTGCTTGTTGGCAATGAGATGTTAAGTTGCTCAGGCTCTCTGTGCCTTGGTTTCCCCATGTGTAAAATGGACCTAAAGATATTTCAGAAGGTTGTTGTTGAGAAGTGAGTTAGTACATCTGGAACATGTATCATATCCAGTAGGCACTTAATTAATGTTAGCTGTGATTATTACATTCCTGTTTATTTTCCTCTACAGTAAGAGGAAATGTGAGTGAATAATTGGAATAATGGCCATCATTAAAGTTAGTGTTTACCCAGCTCTTCCTGTCTTGGTTTGAGTTCTCCTAAAATAGGCCAGGCACGGTGGCTCACGCCTGTAATCCCAGAACTTTGGGAGGCTGAGGCAGATGGATCATGAGGTCAGGAGATCAAGACCGTCCTGGCCAACATAGTGAAACCCTGTTTCTACTAAAAAATACAAAAAATTAGCCAGGCATGGTGGCACGCGCCTGTAGTCCCAGCTACTCGGGAGGCTGAGGCAGGAGAATTGCTTGAACACAGGAGGCGGAGGTTGCAGTGAGTCAAGATTGCATCACTGCACTCCAGCCTGGGTTACAGGGCAAGACTCCGTCTCAAAAAAAAAAAAAAAAAGACCCTGAGAAAAGAACTTCGATACTGGGAGTTTCTTTGGGAGGTGACCCTACGAGGCACCAGAGCAGACGTGTGGGGAAGAGAGATCAAGGGGGGAAAGCGAAGAAGGAGCAGGTCACCGCTGCAGGCAGCAGAGGCTCAGTGCCCCTGGGCGGGCACAGCTCGGAAGTGTCCCAACAAGGGCTGGAGAGGGTGGCACTCGTCCTCATTGTTCCTTTGCCCTTTGCCCAGACTGAGCATTCTCTTGAAGCCAGAGAAAGTCCGCAGGGTTGCTGAACATATCAGATAAAAATACAGGATTCCCAGTTAAATTAGAAAACAATGGGCCGGGCGCGGTGGCTCATGCCTGTAATCCCAGCACTTTGGGAGGCCGAGGCGGGCGGATCATAAGGTCAGGAGATCAAGACCACGGTGAAACCCCGTCTCTACTAAAAATACAAAAAATGAGCTGGGCGCGGTGGCAGGCGCCTGTAGT
>NW_012106075.1:4473-6769 GCF_000951045.1 Mandrillus leucophaeus | reverse complement strand
ATCTCGTGACCTCGTGATCCGCCTGCCTCAGCCTCCCAAAGTGCTGGGATTACAGGCGTGAGCCACCGCGCCCGGCCATCCTGTGTTTTTGAGGTGTGAAGCCGTAGGCATGGATAGGAAGTATGTGGCTGGCAGTTGCTGCTGGCTGCCAGCTAGAAGCTTAGCTGGGGCTGTTAGCCCAGGGCCTCAGTTCTCTGCATGGGTCTTTCTGTGTTGCTTCTTGGGCTTCCTCCCAACATGGTGGGTCTTTTCCAGAAGGAGCATCCCAAATGATAGCAATCAGAAGCTGCTAGTCCTCTTGAGGTCTTAACTCGGAAGTCCCAGAACACTGCTTCTGGTGCATTCTAGTGGGGGTGCATTCCAGGGGTGAAAAGAGCCACAGGGCAAGGCCAGATGCAAGGGGAGGGGAAATAGGCTTCACCTCCGGATGTGGGGGTGGTGGAGTGTACAGGGCGCGGAGAAGTTCTTGGTGACCACCTCAGTAGATAATCAACTATAGTGGGAAGGCAATTTCCTTCTTCATTCACTTTCATTCTGTGGATTATGCCCAGATAAAATATCTGCACAGTGTTAGGGCTTTCTGTATTTTGCACTCAGTTTTTCCAATTAGTGAGCTATAAAGTTAGTATACTGAATCCAAACTAGTTTTTTTTTAAACTTCTTTTTAAGGCAAGGCATGGTGGCTCACGCCTGTAATCCCAGCACTTTGGGAGGCTGAGGCGGGCAGATCACGAGGTCAGGAGATCGAGACCATTCTGGCTAACATGGTGAAACCCCATCTTTACTAAAAACACAAAAAATTAGTCGGGCGTGGTCACGGGCACCTTCAGTCCCAGCTACTAGGGAGGCTGAGGCAGGAGAATGGCGTGAACCCAGGAGGCGGAGCTTGCAGCGAGCTGAGATTGCGCCACTGCACTCCAGCCTGGGCGACAGAGCGAAACTCCATTTCAAAAACAAAAACAAAAAACAACTTCTTTTTAATTTGCAAATTAAATCTGAACATGCACAAAAGTGGAAGGTATGAGCCCCCACTACCACCACTCAGCCTCGATCCCCACCTGTTTTTATACTTCTTGCCTCTACCCACAGTTGCGTGCTTTAAAACATAAAACGAAATAGATGGAATAACTTAGAATAGAAAATGTCAGAAAAGGAAGAATGTTACTTTGTGAAAAATTGTGTCTACTGAGTTGGAATATGAAACATGTTTGCAAAACTGTCCTCACACTTTGCTAAAACTCCTTTTTGAACAAAGCACTCATCCTGCACAGCCTCTGTGGGGAAGCATCCAACAGCATTTAATAACATTGTTTTGTTTTCATTCTATTCACTGTCATTGTTATTGGCTATGAAAGTGACACAAAATTTCCAATTAAGAGTAGCAATAGATAAGGTCCCCCTTTAAGTACAAGTATTGACCAGGTGTGGCCGCTCACGCCTGTAATCCCAGGAACTCTGGGAGGCTGAGGCAGGAGGATGGCTTGAGTCCAAAAGTTTAAGACCAGCCTCGGCAACATACCAAGATCCCGTGTCTCTACAAAAAATACATCAATTAGCTGGGAGTGGTGGCACAAGCCTGTAGTCCCAGCTACTCGGGAGGCCGAGGCAGAGGATTGCTTGAGCCCAGGAGGCCGAGGTTGCAGTGAACCGAGATTGCACCACTGCAGTCCAGCCTGGGGGACAGAGCGAGACCCTATCTCAACAAACAAACACCCCCCCATCTATTTATAGAACAATTTTAAGTTTTATTAGGTAGTTATAGTTGAGGGAGGGTGTGGTGAAAACACGAGAGTGGCCTCAGCCCATTCCCACCACAGTCTGCGGAGCCGCTGTGTGTCCCGGCTCCTGGCCGGTCTGCGGCAGATTCCGTCATTTCTGCCTCGGTCTCTGCTCTATGGGTACCGGTGCGTGGGTGGGTCAGTCTCTGTCTTGCGTTCTGTGTCTGTGTGGCCTGGGCGCTGGCGGGTGTGGAGTGGCCCTGCCTCAGCCGTCCTTAGCACATCCCCCGCGAGGACCCCTCATTCGCTTCTGGGACCGGAAGGCGACTGTAGTTCCGGGAGCCGCCGCAAGAGGGCAGAGGGGGCCATAGGATGGAACGCTGCCCGTTGGGGCTGCCTTGGGATGAGACTAAGAATTAATCCGGCAGCCCTGGGAGGAACCGCACTCCCAGCGCCCCAGACTCAGATTCGAACCCGGGCTCCATTCCTAGGTTAAGGCTCTTAATCCTACCACCTTCAAAATGCGTTGCTGTAAGCATTAAAGAATGTGAATATAAGGTACCTAGTTTGTGAACCTG
>NW_012106075.1:1158-1683 GCF_000951045.1 Mandrillus leucophaeus | reverse complement strand
AAAAAAAAAAAAAAAAATTAATTAGTAGACTTTTCTGGGAGGAGCGGTTATAGGTTTACAGAAGAATTGAGACCAAAGAACAGAATCCCCATACATCCTCTCTCCCACACCCCTACACTCATTTCCCTATTAGTAACATTTTGCATTACAGCCTGATACATCTGTTACAACTGATGCGCCAATGTGCACATGGAGTTTCATAGTTCACATTACAGCTCATTCCTGGTGTTGTACATTCTGTGGGTTTGGACAAATGTGTAATGCCGTATCCACCATTGTCACGTCATACAGAGTAGTTTCGTGGCCCTGAAAGTCCCCTATGTTCTGCCTGTTCCTCCCTCCCTCCCCCAACCCCTGCCAACCACTGAGCCTTTTACCGTCTCCATAGTTTTGCTTTTCCAGAATGTCATGTGTATGGAATCATACAGTAAGTATATGGCCTTTTCACATTGGCTTCTTTTGCTTAGTAATATCCCTTTAAGGTTCTTGAATGTTTTTTCATGGCTTGATAGCTCATTTGTTTTT
>NW_012106075.1:0-1108 GCF_000951045.1 Mandrillus leucophaeus | reverse complement strand
GCCTAATTTTTGTATTTTTAGTAGAGATGGGGTTTCGCCATGTTGGCCAGGCTGGTCCTGAACTCCTGACCTCAGGAGATCTACCTGCCTCAGCCTCCCAAAGTGAACACATATTTTTTATTTTATTTTATTTTATTTTCTTAGAGACAGGGTCTCCCTCTGTTGCCCAGAAAGCTATTAAACCTCTGATCTCAAGTGACTGCCTGCCTCAGCTGCCCAAGTAGCAGGGATTACAGACACAAGCCACCTCCCCCGGCTCTATTTAGCAACATCTTAGTTCCAAGTTTTGGCAATTATGGGTAAAGCTGCTATAAACATATGTGTGCAGGCTTGTGTGGACATACGTTTTCAACTCATTTGGGTAGACACCAAGAGCTGCGTTCCAGCCTGGGCAACAAGAGTGAAACTCCATCTCAAAAAAAAAAAAAAAAGAAAAACAGAAATGTAGGCCGGGCATGATGGCTTGCACCTATAATCCCCGAACTTTGGGAGGCCAAGGCAGGCAGATCACTTGAGGTCAGGAGTTCAAGACCAGCCTGCCCAACATGGAGAACCCCCGCCTCTACTAAAAATACAAAAATCAGCCACGCGTGGTGGCGCGGCCTGTAATCCCAGCTACTCAGGAGGCTGCGGCACAAGAATCACTTGAACCCAGGAGGCAGAGGTTGCAGTGAGCCCAGATCGTGCCACTGCACTCCAGCCTGGGTGATGAAGTGAAACTCTACCAAAACAGAAATTACTCTCTTGCAGTTCTGAAGGCTCCAAGTCAGGAATCAAAGTGTTGAAGCCTCGAAGGGGGATCCTTCCTCAACTTCTCCGGTGTCTGGAGGCTACTGGCCATCCCGGTGTTACCAAAACACCAGGGGTTCCATCTAGGGCCTGCTGCTCACCTCACAGAAAGCCAATCACTGAGACAACGATTATTGCCAAGGACGAAGGCTTTAATCAGGCGCTGCAGCTGAGGGGATGGGAGGGATTTACCCCAGGAATGCAGGGGGTGGTTCAACATAAGAAAATCAATTAAAGTGGCCGGGCGCGGTGGCTCAAGCCTGTAATCCCAGCACTTTGGGAGGCTGAGACGGGCGGATCACGAGGTCAGCAGATCGAG
>NW_012106074.1:1239-1505 GCF_000951045.1 Mandrillus leucophaeus | reverse complement strand
GAAGATGCCAAAAGCAATAGCAACAAAGGTTAAAAAAAAAAAAAAAAAAAACCCAAAAAACAAAACAAAACAAAAAATGGGATCTAATTAAAGAGTTTCTGCACAGCGGCCGGGCGCGGTGGCTCACGCCTGTAATCCCAGCACTTTGGGAGGCCGAGACGGGCGGATCATAAGGTCAGGAGATCGAGACCATCCTGGCTGACACGGTGAAACCCCGTCTCTACTAAAAGTACAAAAAACCAGCCGGGCGAGGTGGCGGGCGCCTG
>NW_012106074.1:0-1024 GCF_000951045.1 Mandrillus leucophaeus | reverse complement strand
AAAAAAAAAAAAAAAAAAGTTTCTGCACAGCAAAGGAAACTATTAAGAGTGAGCAGGCAACCTACAGAATGGGAGAAAATTTTTGAATACAATATTTTTGGCAAAGAGAGCCTTATTCTCTGGATATAGTTTGTGAAATGTGGGCTTTATGTGAATTAAGAGACCAACAGGAAGTAGAATTATTGGTGAGTCACTTCAAATGGAAAAATGAGGTAGAATCCTTTATCTTTCAGAATATAATTTGACTTTAACTCTGCTAGAAGGTAGCAGAGTGCTTTCAAGCTTTCTTTAAAAGGATTGAAATAGGGACTTGCCTACTCTGAGTAAAAGCCTTGAGAATAACATCTCATCTAGTCATTCAGTAGACAATTGCGTGATATGCTGAAGACACAGAGACACAAAGATAAGAACTTGTCCTCAAGAATATTATAATCTAATGGTGGGAAACAAATGTGTAAATAGATTAGTACAACAACGTTCACTAAGTACAATACATTAAAATAAAGCAGCTAGGATAGAGACTATAGCAAAGAGTCAAACTTCTTTCACATATTGCAGAATTTTGGAGGGTTGTTTGTTTTTGAGAGGGGTTCTTGCTCTGTCACCCAGGCTGGAGTGGAGTGCTGCAATCATGGCTCACTGCAGCCTCGACCTTCTGGACTCAAGGATTGCAGTATTTTGTAAACTGCATTGTTTTACCTCTGAATAGGGAGCAAAAGGCATCAAGTAATGTAATTAAAGTGACCTTTTTAAATTTAAAGGGAAATTTATAAATGTATAAGGAAAAACAGGATATATATATTTTTATTTTATTTATTTATTTATTTATTTATTTTTGAGATGGAGTCTCGCTCTGTCACCCAGGCTGGAGTGCAGTGGCACGATCTCGGCTCACTGCAACCTCCACCTCCCAGGTTCAAGCAATTCTCCTGCCTCAGCCTCCTGAGTAGCTGGGATTACAGCCTCCCGCCACTACGCCCAGCTAATTTTTGTATTTTTAGTAGAGACGGGGTTTCACCATGTT
>NW_012106073.1:1935-4176 GCF_000951045.1 Mandrillus leucophaeus | reverse complement strand
ATATCTACTTAAGCCTTCTTCATTTTCAACTAAATAATACTAATTCTTCTAATCTCCTTTTGAATCTACTTTGCTGGTTGATTATTTCTTGTCTTTACTCTTTTCTATTCCCCAGAGAGAGGTTCCCCAGGTATGAGGGCCTTTGTATTTATTTGAATGGACTCAGTGGGAATATTCACCCTGACAAAAAGACAGGAGCACAGGTTAGGCATTTAGTGTACATTTGTGAGGATGAAAAGAGACAAAAATTCAAGAGGAGAGGCTAACACTATGGTTCTGTACGCAGAACAAATGTACATAGACGTTTGTACTCAAGACCACTTCTTGCCTCGAGTTGTGCCCAAGAAGAAAGGCAGGGCTTGAAAGCTCAGTGATGGGCCTGAGCCTTGATATCAGCTCCAGGTGTGGCTCTTGTATTTTTCTGCTCACCTCTTCTGACTTACTAGGGGTCAAAGTCTGACCTTTTAACAGTGTGACCTTAGATATTTGACTTCACCTTGCTACTCTTCTCAACTTCTTCATGGTGTAAAATGAAGATGAGAGTGCTTGGCACTAATTCTGGAAGAATCTGAACTGACAGTGTTGAAGTAAGTACCTGGCAAGCAGTCACTCAACATATGGCAGAGAAGACCCTGCTGCTGCTGTTGATGTGGAATCAGAGGAAACAGATAGCAGTCATTCCAAATGTTAGGGAGAACGATGTTTTCTTAATCCTTCAGGCTACTAGTTTTAGTAAAACAAACAAAAATCATTTGTTTTCCAAAGAATCCAAGTCTATGAATTTAACCACTTAGACAAGTTTTAACAGCCAAGTAAACTTATGAGTTGGAGGATAGCCTGATCCACAGGTAATAGATTCCTAGTTATTAATAGTGATGTGGTAATAAACGGAGGTGTTCCTAGGTGGTGTTTTCACCTTGTGGATAATGTCATGGCAGTTAACTAAATTGTTTTGCACAAAGCATTTCTTGGTGTCTTCTGCCAAAATTTTATCATCCTCCCATCCAAGAACTAACCGGGCCCAACATTGCTTAGCTTCTGAGATCAGACATGATCGGCATGGTATGATCATACACAAAAAGGTATCATCCTCAGCTTGAAGGAACATTCATCACATTCAGGGCCCAATTGAAAATTGCTTAACGTTTTTACCTATGCAATTATTTTTTAAAGAAGTGACTGATTTGATCAGTCTTCGGTCCCATTCTACATGAGTGTTATTATTTTGTGCTCTTTGGCTTGACTTAGCCTCATGGTGGAAAACTGATATTGAAGAAGCAGCATCTTCTTGCCTAGACCTTTCCTAATGGCATCAAGCCTGAGAGCTGTACAGCCTCTTCATCTACCCTGGACCAGCTCTCTCATTTCACATTAGAGGAAATTGCATTGTGGAGAGTTGAAATGTCTAGTCCGAGGTCACACCATGTGTCAGGAATAGATCTGAAGCTAGGGTCCAGCCGGGTTTCTGCATATCAGACCACTGTAATGTCCACTTTCATAGAATAAAAATAAATCAATGGGGTCTGAGAGAAAATGTCACGTGCTGAGAAACACTGGTATGAAGTCATCATGTCTCTTACACTGCAGAGGTTCGTTCAGTTTGTTCATATACATTAAAGTGTCAGATTTAGGGAATATACTTTATTTCTAAAATATTTACTCATATGATGCTTTTTATTTGTACAATATTTTAATTTTTCATGGGAACCCTGTGTATAGTTTTTAGGACTTTTTTGCAGACCACAGTTTCAATGGCACACATTAACTACTCCTGACATTAACTCAAACTAAATCACACCTCAAATTGCAGGACCAGCAACAGCTTTTCCTTTATCTCTGAGACCACCAGACACCTGGCCCATAGTGGGAGCTATGTGCATTTTGAACAGTGCTGCATATTTTCATAAGTACAATAAAAAAAATTAGGCCAGTGAACAGTTAGCCCAATAACTGAACCTAAATGGAAATTATTTCCATTTAGCCCGTCATACCACTGTTGAGATGCATTTTGATAAATTCTTTCATTAGAAAGGCTTTATTTCTTTTCTTTTCTTTTCTTTTCTTTTTAATGGGGTTTCACTTTGTTGCCCAGGCTGGAGTACAGTGGCACAATCTCTGCTCACTGCAACCTCCGCCTCCCGGGTTCTAGCAATTCTCCTGCCTCAGTCTCCCAAGTAGCTGGGACTACAGGTGCGCACCACCATGCCCGCCCAGACAATGTTTTGTATTTTTAGTAGAGAT
>NW_012106073.1:0-515 GCF_000951045.1 Mandrillus leucophaeus | reverse complement strand
GTAAGTATGAGTAAGTATGTATGAGTAAGTATGTAAGTATGTAGGTTTGCAATATAACATACTCTAGGACTAATTACTGTGAAATAGTAAGTATTGCCTTAGTTGAGACTGCCTTACAGAAAGTCACTCTAAAAGTCAGTTAATCTTTCACCGAAGTGTTATACTCAGGTCTGCACCATCCATGATTACGGAGAAGAACATCTTTCGAGACAGAAATCATCAAGGCCTTTTTAAAAAGAGATAGATTGCGGTTATTGTTTCTATCTTGTTCCTACATTCCTGTGCATTTTCACTGAAACAAACTAAATTAGTATCAAAAGGCTTGTTCTTTTTGGAGTCCCGTGTTCTAATGTCATAACATCTCATGCTTTTTTAAGGCATGATTACCCCAGATGGGTTATATGATGGTTCGCTGCACCTTTCTTGTTTTCTGACTGGCCTGAAACTTTTCAGAATGTCTCCTTTCCTCTCTTAAGTATCTAGAGTCAATGCCAGGGATTTTAGCCAAGCCCATT
>NW_012106072.1:2965-3617 GCF_000951045.1 Mandrillus leucophaeus | reverse complement strand
AGGCTGAGGCGGACGAATCACCTGAGGTCAAGAGTTCGAGACCAGCCTGGCCAACATGGTGAAACTCCATCTCTACTAAGAACACAAAAATTAGCTGGGAGTGGTGGCACACGCCTGTAATTCCAATTACTCGGGAAGTTGGGGCAGGAAAATTGTTTGACCCTGGGAGGCAGAGATTGCAGGGAGCCAAGACCACGCCAGTGCACTCCAGTCTGGCAGAGCAAGCAAGCAAGCAAGAAAGAAAGAGCAAGAAGAAGGCCTCTGTGGCTGGAAGCTGGTAATGGACAAAAGATAATCTTAGAAACATAGGGGCCAAATCCTATGGGATCAAGTAGGTTACGGTAACGAGTTTCAATTTGATATTCATTTCAATAGGAAGATATTAGAATGCTAAGAAGATCACCACAAATGTAGTTGTTTGAAAACTAATAATAATGGTAGTAATAATAGCAAAAATTCAAAAATAACAAACAGTGGTTTGGATTTTCTCTCCCCAGCCCTCACTCTCCTCCAAATGAGATGAGAAAGGCATCACAGTGCCAGGGAAGAATAATAATATCTGAAGGGGTAAAACCTGTGCAGAGCCCTGAAGCATTGGCAGAGCCTGGCCTGGTGGCCAGCAAGAGGCTAAAGGTGCCAATTACCAAAAGAG
>NW_012106072.1:0-692 GCF_000951045.1 Mandrillus leucophaeus | reverse complement strand
AGATAATCCTTCTAAACACAAACCAAATGGCATCAGTCTCTTGCTCAAAAACACTGATCATAATCTACTACAGAATACCCTTAATGAGCCCTTCTGTAATCTGGATTCAAAATTTTCAGTTTTGTCTCTTTCTGTTCTCTACACCAACGGTGATAAGTATGTGAAACATTTGTCATTGTTTCCCCCAAACTCACATATTCATTCGACATATAGTTGTTGAATACCTCCCACATGCCATGTTCACTGCAGGGTTATCACAGGCATGTGACCGTGACCTCATAGAGCTCATCATTTATAAAAGACAGACAATTAGAAAGAGAATAAATAAACTATAAAGATTACTAAGGAAACTGAGTGACTGTTGAGATTTAGAAAATGAGGATGGGGTTTGTGGTGGAAAAGAAGGGAATTATTTAAATAAGATGATTGGGGAAGGCAAAGGGGAGGATGTGACATTTTAAATAAGAGGAATTTGGGCCAGGCATGTTGGCTCATGCCTGTAATCCCAGCACTTTGGGAGGCTGAGGCAGGCAGATCACATGAGGCTAGGCATGTGAGAGAGCATGGCCAACATGGCAAAGTCCTTTCTCTACTAAAAATACAAAAATTAGCTGGGCGTGGTGGCATGCTCCTGTAGTCCTAGGGAGCTACTAGGGAGGCTGAGGTGGGAGGATCACTTGAACCCAGGAGGC
>NW_012106071.1:0-1029 GCF_000951045.1 Mandrillus leucophaeus | reverse complement strand
GAGGATATTTCCTTTCTCATCATAGCCCTCTGTGGGATTCCAAATATCACTTTGCAAATTCCACAAGAGCTGTCTTGGCGAAAACCTTCTTGAAGTAAAAGCTGTAACTCTGTGAGATGATTTAACAGAACAGAAAGAAGTTTCTCAGATCCTTCTTTCTCTTTGTTATCGGAGGATATTTCCTTTGGCCCTCTAGTCTTCAAAGCGATCTGAAATATCTGTTCTCAGATTCCACAGAAATAAAGCTAGCAAAGAGATCCACGAAATACAGATGTAACTTTGTGAGTGGAATTCGCACATCACAAAGCACTTTCTCAGTAATCTTCTTTCCAGTCTTTTTCTGAGGATATTTTCTTTTTCACCATTGCCCTCAAGGGCTTCCAAATATCACCTTGCGAATTCCAGAAGAACAGGCTTAGTGAGCGGATTCTTGAGGCGAAAGCTGTAAGTCTGTGAGATGAATTAACAGAACACTGAGCAGTTTCTCAGAAAGCTTCTTCCCAGTTTTCCTCTGAGGATAATTTTTTTTTCACCATAGCCCGCTATGGCCTTCCAACTATCACTTTGCAAATTACAGAAGAACTGTCTTAGCGAAAGGCTTCTTAAGGGGAAAGCTGCGCCTCCGTGAGGTGCTTTCACAGAACACAAAGAAGTTTCTTTTAAAGCTTGTTTCTCTTTGTTATTGGAGGATATTTCCTTTGGCCCTATAGTCTTCAAAGGGATCCGAAATATCTTCTCAGATTCCACAGAAATAAGGATAGCAAAGAGATCCAAGAAACACAGAAGGAACTCTGTGAGTGGAAGTCACACATCACAAAGCTGTTTCTCAGAAAGCTTCTTTCCAGTTTTTCTCAGAGGATATTTTCTTTTCCACCATAGCCCTGTAGGGGCTTCCAAATAACACTTTGCGCATTCCACAAGAACAGGCTTAGCGAGCGGCTTCTTGAGAGGAAAGCTGTAACTCTGTGAGATGAATTAAGAGAACACTAAGAAGTTTCTCAGAAAGCTTCCTTCCAGATTTCATCTGAG
>NW_012106070.1:2902-4842 GCF_000951045.1 Mandrillus leucophaeus | reverse complement strand
TATCATGGTTTTAATTTGCATTTCTCTAACAATTAATGGTGTTCAGCATTTTTTCCAGGTACTTATTTACCATCCATGTATCTTTGATAAAGTGACTGTTCATGTCTTTTGCCCTTTTCTTTTATTGGGTTGTTTGCTTTCTTGCTATTGAGTTTTGAGTTCTTTATATATTCTGGATATAAGTCCTTTATCAGATATGTGACTTGCAGTACTTAATTCTGGTCTATAGTTTGTTTTTTCATTCTTGTAACATGATCTTTCAAAAAACAAGTTTTCATTATGGTAAAAGTACATTTTATCCATTTTTTTTCTTCCATGGATTGTGCTTTTGGTGTCTTACCTAAGAAATCTTTACTGGTTCAGGTTCAAAAGATTTCTCTTATGTTTTCTTATAGAAGTTTTATAGGTTGGGATTTTACAGTTAGGTCTATGATCCATTTTAAGTTAATATTTCATATGGTGTAAAGAATGGATCAGTTGTATTTGTTTTTTGCAGTTGTTCCAGTACCATTTGCTGAAGACTTTTCTGAATTGCTTTACATATTTGTGGAAAATCAGTTTGCTGCGTGTGTGTGTGTGTGTGTGTGTGTGTGTGTGTATCTTTGACTAATCTGTTTTGTTCCGTTACTCTATGTCTGTCCTTTTACTAGTACCACACTATGGTGATGCAAGTAGCTTTACAGAAAATCTTGAGATCTGGTAATGGGAGTTCTTCAGCTTTGTTCTTTTTCAAAAATTGTTTCAATTATTCTAGTTTCTTAGCTTTTATACATAAATTTTAGAATCACTTTGTCATTTTCAATAAAATGTCTTAGAATTTTGATAGGGATTATACTGAATCTATACGGTAGCTGGGAAGTGTGGAATTGATAGCTTAATGATATTATTTTCTAATCCACAGATGGAGTATCTTGTCATTTGTCAGGTGCTCTTTGATTTCTTTCAGCAACGTTTTATAGTTTTCAGCATAGAGCTCTTCTACATATTTTCTTAGATTTATACCTATTTCATGTATTTTTGTTTTAAAATTTCACTTTGTGTTCATTGCTGGTATATAGAAATATATTTGATATTTGTACATTGAAATTCTAGCTCATGACCTCGAGAAACTTGTATCTTGTTAGTTCTAATAATTTATTTGCAGATTTTTGGGGGAGTGTCCACATAGATAGTCATGTTATCTGTGAATAGATTTTTTTTTTTTTTCTTTCTAGTCTGGATGACTTTTATTCTTTTTCTTGCCTTATTGCCTGGCTGTTATCTTCAGTATGATGTTGAATAGGAATGCTGAGAGTAGACTCTTGCCTTGTTTCTAGCCTTAGGGGGAAAGCATTCATTCTTTTACTGTTACATATGATGTCTGCTGAATGTTTTTTGTAGATGCCCCTTATCAGGTTGAGGAAGTTTCCTTCAATTCCTATTTTGCTTAAAGTTTTTTTCTTTTCCTTTTTAAAAAATTCTTGATTGGTTGTTGTTTTTTTCAATTGTTTTTTTTTTTGTATATAATGAGATTATATTTTTTTCTTTTTAGTCTGTTGATAGGGTGAATTACGTGATTTTTGAATGTTTACTTTGCATTCCCAGGATAAATGGCATTTGTTAATAATATATTACTCTTTTTATATATAGTTGGATTTTATTTGCTAAAATTTTGTTAAGAACTTTTGTATCTATGTTTATCAGAGCTATTAGTCTGTAGTTTTTCTTTTTTATAATGTCTTTATCTGGCTTTAGTGTTAAGGGAGTGCTGGCTTCATAGAATGAGTTGTAAAGTGGTTTTTAAAAATTTTCTCTCTTTAGTCTTGTGGAAGAGTTTGTATAGAATTGGTGTTATTTCTTTCTTTAAATATTTAGTGGAATTTACCAGTGAAACCATTTGAGCTTGAGGTTCTCTTTATAGAAAGAGTTTAAACTATAAATTCAATTTTGTAAATACATAC
>NW_012106070.1:0-1273 GCF_000951045.1 Mandrillus leucophaeus | reverse complement strand
TGTCTGAAAAGTCTGAATTTCACCTTAAATTTCTGAAAGATGTTTTCACTGGGCATAGAATTACAGATTGACAGGGTTTTTGTTTTTTTTTTTTTTTTTTCAGTTAAAGATGTTGCTGCACTGTCTTCTGTCTAGCATTGTTTCCAACCAGAAGTCAGCTATCATTCTTATCTTTGTTGCTCTGTACATAACCTAGTTTTTTTCCTCTGGCTGCTTCTGAGATTTTATCACTGATAGTAAGCAATCTGATCATGATACACCTTGTAGACTTCTTCACAGTTCTCATTTGGGGTTTAGCTTCTTGGATCTGTAGGTTATTGTTGTAATAAAATGTGAGGAAAATTACCATTATTTCTTAAAATGTTTTCTCTCCTTTCTTTTTTCTTTTTCTTTTTTTTTTTTTAGGGACTTCGCTACAGATATATTTGGTTGCTTGAAACTGTCCCACAGCTTATTGACACTTTGTTCTTTTTTTGATTTTTCTTTTGTTTATTTGTTTGTTTTTTGAGTCTTGCTCTGTGGCCCAGGCTGGAGTGCAGTGGTGCAATCTCAGCTCACTCCAACCTCCGCCTCCTGGGTTCAAGCAATTCTCCAGCCTCAGCCTCCCGAGTAGCTGGGATTACAGGTGCGTGCCACCACACCTGACTATTTTATATTTTTAGTAGAGACGGGGTTTCACCATATTGGCCAGGCTTGTCTCGAACTCCTGACCTAAAGAGATCCACCTGCCTTGGCCTCCCAAAGTGCTGGGATTACAGGCGTGAGCCACCACACCTGGCCGATTTGTTCTTTTGATTCAATATTTCTTCTGTGTTCTATTTTGGATTGCTCATATATCACTAATGCTTCTTCTGCCCTATCGAATCTACTGTTAATCTCATCTAGTGTATTTTTCTTCACTTAGATGTGTGTATTTTTTCCCCAAGTATTTGGAAATTTTTCAGATAATCTCATGTTATTGATTTCTAATTTAATTATATTGTAGTCAGAGAACATAATGATAAAATCGACCTTTTATCATTATGTAATGACCTTTATTCTTTATAATATTCTTTGCACTGCAGTCTACTTCGAGTAATATAGCCACCTCAGCTTTCTTTTATTGTTAACATGGCATATCTTCTTCCATATTCTTATTGTACCTATTTGTGTTTTTATATTTAAAGTATATTTCTTATAGGGAGCATATAGTTGTGTCTTGGTTTTTCATCCAAACTGGCAATATCTGCCTTTTAATTGAGGTGCTTAATTCAGACCATTTATATTTAATGTG
>NW_012106069.1:2604-3473 GCF_000951045.1 Mandrillus leucophaeus | reverse complement strand
AATTAGTTAAGATGAGGTCATACTGGATGAGGGTAGGCACTAAATCCAACAACTGTTATCCTTATAAGAAAAGGGGAAGACACCTAGAGGCACACGGAGGGAGGAAGCCCATTTGAAGACAGAAGCAGAGATTGAAAAGATGAAGCTATAAGCAAGGAATACCAAGGATTGCAGGGATCCAACGGAAGCTCCAAAGAAGCATGAAGTTTTCTTCCCTAGAGCCTTCAGAGGATGCACGGCTCTGCTGAAACCTTGATTTCAGGTTCTAGCCTTTAAAATTCGTAAATCTCTCATCCAAGTCTGAGCGATGTTTCCATTGTTTTAAACCACTCTGTTTGTGGCAACTTGTCATGGAAACTTTTGGAAGTTAATATACAGATACTTTAAAAACAGAATTGGCAGAGCATTTTCTAGGTCTCTAAAATTAAGGGCAAAGGGAGGACGACCCTAAGTTAACTTTTTCAACGAGACTCATGGGACAATGGAATAAGCTGAGTACTGAAGCTGTGACTGTCCCACACTGGAAGTCACACGGACAGTCCATCTATAAGGGATGTGACAGAAAAATAATTTCTAGACTTGATTGGAGTTTGGAATAAATGAGCTCACTGAGTATGAATATTATGTTGGTGCAAAAGCAATTGCCGTTTGGCCTTTTTGGTTTTTTGTTTTGTCTTGTTTTGTTTTGTTTTGTTTTGTTTTTTTGAGATGGAGTCTCGCTCAGTCACTCAGGCTGGAGTGCAGTGGTACCATCTCGGCTCACTGCAACCTCTGTCTATCGGGTTCAAGTCATTCTCTTGCCTCAGCCTCCTGAGTAGCTGTGATTAGAGGCGTGTGCCACCATGCCAGGCTTTTTTTTTTTTTTTTTT
>NW_012106069.1:0-394 GCF_000951045.1 Mandrillus leucophaeus | reverse complement strand
TGGCAGGCGCCTGTCGTCCCAGCTACTTGGGAGGCTGAGGCAGGAGAATGGCGTGAACCCGGGAGGCAGAGCTTGCAGTGAGCCGAGATCACGCCACTATACTCCAACCTGGGCAACAGAGCAAGACTCCGTCAAAACAAACAAACAAACAAACAAACAAAAAAAACCTAAGCACATCTTAGAGTGCTCAGTATTTATGTGCAACAGGAATATTTGTTTCCCATCATCCCTTTCTCCAAATGGAAATACATGTTATTGCTATATGTCTCCTTTTCCACCATTGCATATCAGATATAAGGTGATAACTTGTCAATCTTAAACATCAAGATACCATAGGAACTTCATTTTATCCAGGCAGAGAGGAGTTTACATCACCCAGAAATCTGGACTTTGA
>NW_012106068.1:1424-1931 GCF_000951045.1 Mandrillus leucophaeus | reverse complement strand
TACATAACAACATAACATCGGGTTGGACTAATTAGGGAGTCATAGCAGAATGGAATTAATTCCTAAGATCTGTGTTGCAGAATTGGGAACGCTTTCATTGAGGCTTTACTGACGCGAGTGCCCAGTCACTCTTGTATTCACTGGGGTTACTTGGCTGAAAGGCTGCCTTTAAAAAAAAATTTTAACAGATCCTAAATCCATAGGCTTAGGAAATAGTTTACATCATTTACAAAGAATTTTGGGGAAATTATCTTGCTTTGTTAAGTATGGATGCATCCTTAGTTTTTAAACTTTAGAAAATTACACATTTAAGACATTTTTGATAAAAATACAGAAAAGAAAAAAAAAACGAAGGAAGAACAGATAAGAGACAGAGAGAGATTAGATTGTGATCTCACCTCATTTCGGTGTGTTTGTCCCCAGACTCTTTGTCTAATGACAATGTATGCATGTTTTTCTACTTTACAAAGATGGGATCACATACCTATTGTTAACTGCTTGATTCAT
>NW_012106068.1:0-1089 GCF_000951045.1 Mandrillus leucophaeus | reverse complement strand
AGGTGCCCGCCACCACACCCGGCTAATTTTTTGTATTTTTAGTAGAGACAGGGTTTCACCGTGTTAGCCAGGATGGTCTCGATCCCCTGACCTTGTGATCCACCTGCTTCGGCCTCCCAAAGTGCTGGGATTACAGGCGTGAGCCACCGCGTCTGGCTTGGATACTATTACATTGTGTAGCTATCACATCATTCCACTTCATTAGTCCTTTAGTCTATGTTGTTCCTAATTTTTTGCTAAACAATGCTTTGATGAACATCCTGTTGGACAATTCGCGTGTCCTGAATAGTCCTTTGGGTAAATTCCTAGAAGCAGAATGCTGGATCACAAAGGTTGCACCTTTGTTTTGTTTTTTTTTTTTCCCTTTTTCTTTTTCTTTTCTTTTTTGAGGCAGAATCTCACTTTGTTGCTTTGTTGCCCGGCTGGAGTGCAATGGTGCGATCTCAGCTCACAGGAAGCTCCACCTCCCAGGTTCACACCATTCTCCTGCCTCAGCCTCCCAAGTAGCCGAGACTACAGGTACCCGCCACCACGCCTGGCTAATTTTTTTTTGTATTTTCAGTAGAGATGGCGTTTCACTGTGTTAGCCAGGATGGTCTTGATCTCCTGACCTTGTGATCTGCCCACCTCGGCCTCCCAAAGTGCTGGGATTACAGGCGTGAGCCACCGTGCCCAGCCCTTTGTTTTTTTAATATAAAGTTTTTATTCCTTTTACATTTTTTGTAGAGACGGGCTCTCACTGTCTTGCTCAGGCTGGTCTTGAACTCCTGGGCTCAAGCAGTCCTCTTGCCTTGCTGCCACAGTGCTGGGATTACAGGCGTGAACCCATGTGCCTAGCCAAGGTTCCACATTTTTAAGTGTTTGATACAGGCTGCTAAACTCCCTACCAAGAATTGTGACATCCTCCTCAGCCCTTTACACGAGGGTGCTAGTTTCTCAGTACTCTTGTATGCATTTGTCGTCTAATGTTTTAGATTCTCTTATACCTGTTGGATGAAATATGGACTCTCTTCTTTGCTGTCCTACTTTGAATGTGTTTGATTAGGATCAAGGTAGGATATGATTCACATGTTTCTTAGCCGCCTGCAT
>NW_012106067.1:2267-3815 GCF_000951045.1 Mandrillus leucophaeus | reverse complement strand
ATAAAGTGTTTCCTGTCTTCTTGGGAGAACAGGGCCAGTCACCCTTCTGGCTTCCCTAGTGGGTGGTCCACCTCCTGCCCCACCGCATTATGCCTTCATTGTATTTAGCTTGGCAATCTTTTAAATTAATGATGTAGAGATTCTCTAAACGAATCCTGCCACCAACGCTCACACATTTCAGGGAAAGATCCATTGCTTGGGAGTTAGTGCTAAAGAAAAGCCATCTTACAAGAAATTTGGTTCCATTAGCCATGTAAAAGAAAATGGGAAAGAAAGGAGTGTTAGACATTCTCCCTTTCCCGTTTTTCATAATGACAGAGCGATTCCAAATAAACGTGGAGTACAAAATCACAGCTGGGTTTTCTTTTAATGCTGAAGTATGGGAAAATCTTTAATTTTTACCAGTCCTGGGGGCTGGAGGTATGAAACTTTGCTAAATAGGATGCACCCACCAAGCATATTTTATTAGCTCTACTCTCCAACGGTGCTTTCAATTTTAAAACAGTTGCTTTAAAAAGCCTCTGGGGGCAGACACAGCAATCTCAGTTAATCCTGTAATAATAAAAACCAGCCGCTAAAGTGCTGCTGTAACAATAATGACCAACACACAGGCTTGAAGATGGATTGCATGGAGGATTTCGTGCCAAGGAGTATTAGGGAGGCACCATGACTCCCCCTCCTTCCTTAGCAAGCAGTCCGAGGCTCAGCCTCCCTGTCTGGGCTTTGCTGAACTTGCCTGGAGGCAGAGATAGATGAGGTAATCTCCCAGCATCCTTTTGCATCCTGTGGGTCTGAAAAAATCCCAGGTGTCCTAACCTGTCCCAGTGGAAACTGCCTTTTCTATTCAGGGTTGACTGGGTGAAAATTCAACAAAATTATTCAACAAATATTTACTCCACAGTCACCATTTGGAAAGCCTAGGGGGAGTTTTGGGAGGGGGAAGGATGAAGAATGGGTCATTGATCCTACACCCGAAGAACTGAGGTCTAATGAAAGACAGAGGGATGTTCCTAGAAACCTAATGCATCAGTTAACTGGGAGAAGCTGCAGCCACTTGTGCACGGCGTTAGGAGGAAAGAATCATCTGTGATGGGTGCAGGGATGAATAAAGGCTTCCCGAAGAGGCAGCAGCTGCGATGACTTTTTGAAGAGCAAGGGGATTTTGGTGGCTGGAGAAGGGCAGAAGAGCTCCAGGTTGAGGAAACGGTAAGAATAGAGACAGGGCTGTGGGGTGTGGATTTGTGTAATTCCTCCTGGCAGCATCGGTAGAGCCAGGAGATGCGTGGAAGACGGTGCCGGAGGCATGAAAGAGGAGGGGCCCAACACAGACAGTCTTGAAGCCACATTCAGGAGTTTGGACTTTACCTTGTAGATAACAATGAAGATTTGAAAGGAGGGAATGAGCTAAACCTCAGGAAAGCAAATCTGATGATGGCGAAATTAAAAAGAAAAATACATTTTAGATGCATCTTACATTTTGTCTACAAGGTCCCAGGAACCTGGTTTTGTCAGTCCTACTCAGGAATAGAGTTCCATATGGGAAACTGA
>NW_012106067.1:0-382 GCF_000951045.1 Mandrillus leucophaeus | reverse complement strand
TTTTTTTTTTGAGATGGAATTTCACCCTTGTTGCCCAGGCTGGAGTGCAGTGGCACCATCTCAGCTCACTGCAACCTCTACCTCCTGGGTTCAAACGATTCTCCTGCCTCAGCCTCCAGAGTAGATGGGATTACAGGCATGCGCCACCACGCCCAGCTAATTTTTTGTATTTTCAGTAGAAATGGGGTTTCACTATGTTATCCAGGCTGGTCTTGAGCTCCTGACCTCAGGTGATCCACCCACCTTGGCCTCCCAAAGTGCTGGGATTACAGGCGTGAGCCACTGCGCGCAGCCAGAAGCTCTGTTTCAACAAGTAATTCGTGTGGGGTGCAGGGGTGTCTGGGTGGGGAAAGGCAGAGGGAAGAGGTAGCTATTTGCAACC
>NW_012106066.1:795-1232 GCF_000951045.1 Mandrillus leucophaeus | reverse complement strand
CTTTCTGAGAAACTTCTTTGTGTTCTCTGAAATCATCTCCGAGAGTTTGAGCTTTCCCCTCAAGAAACCTTTCGCTAACACAGTTCTTGTGGAATTGGCCAAATGATATTTCGAAGCCCTTAGAGGGCTATGGTGAAAAAGGAAATATCCTGAGATGATATCTGGAAAGAAGCTCTCTGAGAAACTGCTCTGTGATGTGTGACTTCCACTCACAGAGTTACATCTGTATTTCGTGGATCTCTTTGCTAGCCTTCTTTCTGTGGAATATGAGAACAGATATATCGGATCCCTTTGAAGACTATGGGGCCCAAGGAGGTATCCTGCGATAACAAAGAGAAAGAAGGTTTCTGAGAAACTTCTTTGTGTTCTGTGAAATCATCTCACAGAGTTACACCTTTCCCCTCAAGAAGCCTTTCGCTAAGACAGTTCTTGTGGAA
>NW_012106066.1:0-539 GCF_000951045.1 Mandrillus leucophaeus | reverse complement strand
AATCTGAGAACAGATATTTCGTATCCCTTTCAAGTCTATAGGGCCAAAGGAAATATCCTCCGATAACAAAGAGAAGGAAGCTTTCCGAGAAACTTCTTTGTGTTCTGTGAAATCACCTCACAGAGTTACAGCTTTCACCTCAAGAAGCCTTTCGCTAAGACAGTTCTTGTGGGATTGACCAAGTTATATTTCGAAGCCCTTAGAGGGCTACGGTGAAAAGGGAAATATCCTCAGATAAAATCTGGAAAGAAGCTTTCTGAGAAACTGCTCTGTGATGTGTGACTTCCACCCACAGAATTACATCTGTATTTCGTGGATCTCTTTGGTAGCCTTCTTTCTGTGGAATCTGAGAACAGATATTTCGGATCCCTTTCAAGACTATAGGACCAAAGTAAATATCCTCAGATAACAAAGAGAAAGAAGCTTTCTGAGAAACTTCTTTGTGTTCTGTGAAATTATCTCACAGAGTTACTGCATTCCCCTCAAGATGCCTTTCGTTAAGACAGTTCTTGTGGAATTGGCAAAGTGATATTTGGAAG
>NW_012106065.1:2316-3587 GCF_000951045.1 Mandrillus leucophaeus | reverse complement strand
AGCAGATGGATGGATAAGTGAATGAATGGATGGATGGATAGGTAGATGGATGAGTGGATGGATGGATGGATGGATGGATGGATAGATGGATGGATGGATAAATGGATGGATGGATGGGTAGATGGATGGATAATTGGAGGGATAGATGAGTGAATGAATGAGTGGGTGGGTGGGTGGATGGATGGATGGATGGATGGATGGATGGATGGATGGATGGATATGTTCTTCCCACCCTCTTCCCAAGAAACAACTGAGAAAAAAGAGAGGGACTCTGAAGAGAAATGACAGAAACTGGGAAGAATTCTCATTCCAGCCTGCACACCTTTATTTATGCCATTTCCTCCGCAGAAGCACCTTTCCTTTTTCCCTCCGCCCTTTCACATCCCATGGGGCATTCACAGCTCTAGCTTCAATTTGTGGACAGTTAGGCACCCAGAAACCCAGAGAGGTTGTTCCTGTGGCAGCTTCCTCTGGGCTTCTTGTCAATACCTTTTACCTTCCCACATACATCCCCACTATATACCAGACACAGGGCTGAGCTTCAAAGGGCGACAAAATGAGTAGGGACAGGAATGTGCCCCCTCCCAGAGGGAAAGGGTCCAGGTACACGCCTGCCCAGCCTGGAGCCTGATACAGCTGGGCACAGGAAGCCAGAACAATGAGAAAAACTCCTATTTACTCTTCAAAATCCCAGCGCAAATGTCCCCTCTTGCATAAAGCCTGAACCCACCTGGGTTCCCGCTGTTCCCTGTTACAGAGGATTAGAACTGTCTTTGGAGTGCAACTGCTCTCCCAGGGATTAGCATCATGCACGCTTGCCCTTCATCCAAAAACTGGCTTTAGGTAAGACACACACAGGAGTGGAAGTTCATCCTTAAGTCTATCCACTTTCCCATTAGCTGCTATTGAAGCATCACGGAGACCTTGACTCCCTGCCAGGTCTAACAGATGGGTCCTAACAGATCCCATGACTACTTCCTCATGCCCTAGAAACCAGAAGGAGATTGAGCAAATGTAGGCAAAGCAGGAATGGGCTGTGGCCAGAGAGGATGGATGCTTAGGTTGGTGGGGGGAGTGCCTTCTCCTTTCGGGAAGCCCTATCGCGGCTGAGGATGGTGTAATTCCCTGGCACTAAAGAAACAGAAGGGCCAGGTGCGGTGGCTCGTGCCTGTAATCCCAGCATTTCTAGAGGCCGAGGTGGACAGATCACCTGAGGTCAGAAGTTCGAGGCCAGCTTGGTCAACATGGCAAAATCCCATCTCTACTAAAAA
>NW_012106065.1:0-1135 GCF_000951045.1 Mandrillus leucophaeus | reverse complement strand
CTGCGGCCCAGCCCCACCCCACCCCTTCCATGCAGAATCTGACATCTCTTTCTTCCGCCCACTCCACACAGGCCTGGGCACGGGGAGTTGGGGGGCTGGGGGAGTCAGGCCAGCTAGACTATGAGATGGGCGTGCTTCCTCCATATGCAGACAGCGGCAGTGACACTCTGAAATATACCCAGAATTCACCCACTTCTCACCCCCTCCTCGGTTTGGTCCAGCCCCATCATCACTCAGCTGGTCTCCTGACTCCAGCCCCTGTCCCCCACAGTCTGTCTTCCCTGCAGCCACCACAAGAGGTTGCCTGTGAGCATCTGAGTCACGGTACACCCCTTTCTGCCCACAACTCTCTATGGGTCCCACTTTCCTCCAGGGACAAGCCCAAGTCCTCCCCAAGGCCCACAAAACCCTGCTTGAATTGCCCAGTTCCGTCCCTGCCCTCCCCACTCCCTCTTTCCCCCTCTTCACTGTGCTTCAGCCACATAGGCCTCTTCACTCTTCCTCCAACGTGCCAGGAACATATGGCCCTGCCCCAGGGCCTTTGCATGGGCTGTGTCCTCCACCTTAAGCAACTTCACAGCTAGCTCCCTCACCCCTACAGGTCTTTGCTCAAATGCTACCTTCTCATGAGGTCTTCCTAAACCCCTTGATTTCAAATCACAGCCTTTTCCACATTCCATCAGCCCTACCCACTTCCCTAGGTTAAGCCTGATCTTCATCCAACAAATCTGATTTTTTTATAGTTATTTCTTCTTTTTTTCCTTCCTTCCTTTCTCTCCCTTCCTTCCTTCCTTTCTCTCTCTCTCTCTTCCTTTCTTCCTTCCTTTCTCTCTTCCTTTCTTTTCTTTCTTTCTTTCTTTCTTTCTTTCTTTTCTTTTCTTTCTTTTTCTTTTTTTGCTTTTGAGACTGAGTTTCACTCTCATTGCTCAGGCTGGAGTGCAGTGGCACAATCTCAGCTCACCACAACCTCCGTCTCCTGGGCTCAAGCGATTCTTCTGTCTCAGCTTCCCAAGTAGCTGAGATTACAGGCATGCGTCACCACACCCAGCTAATTTTGTATTTTTAGTAGAGACGGGGTTTCTCCATGTTGGTCAGGCTGGTCTCGAACTCCTGACCTCAGGTGATCCACCTGCCT
>NW_012106064.1:1893926-1894698 GCF_000951045.1 Mandrillus leucophaeus | reverse complement strand
CCCTTCCCCCTTGCACTTCCCAGGTGAGGCGATGCCTCGCCCTGCTTCAGCTCTCGCTGGTCGGGCTGCAGCAGCTGACCAGCACCGACTGTCCGACACTCCCTAATGAGATGAACCCAGTACCTCAGTTGAAAATGCAGAAATCACCGGTCTTCTGTGTCACTCGCACTTGGAGGTGGAGACTGGAGCTGTTCCTATTCGGCCTTCTTGCTCCGCCCCCCGAGTTTTATACTTTCATATGCTTTTGTGTTACTAATTTTTTTCCAACTTGAAGAACTCCCTTTAGCATTTCTTATAAGACAGATTGAAAGGCAATCAAGTCTCTCAGGTTTTGTTTGTGAAAGTCTTTATCTCTCCTTTATTTCTAAAATGCAGCTTTGCTATATATTCTTAGTTGGCTGTTTTTTTCCCTTCAGCATTTTGGATATGTAATCTCATCCTTTCCTGCTCTGTATGGTTTCTGCTGAGAAATCTACTGCTAACCTTAATAGAGCTCCTTTACACTTGATTTGCTTCTTTTGCTGCTTTCCAGATTCTCTCATTGCCTTTCATTTTTGACAATTTAGTTATACTACATCTTGGTGCAGTCTTGTTTGGGTTTAATCTGATTGGAGACTTCTTACTTTTCTGTGAGTGAATATTTATATTTTCCCCCACATTTGGAAAGTTGTTTGCTATCATTTCTTTAAGTAAGCTTTCTTCTCTTTTGTCTCTCTCTTAATCTTCTTTACCCTCTATAGTTTGAATTTTGCTCTTTTGATGCTGTTCCATA
>NW_012106064.1:1890249-1892826 GCF_000951045.1 Mandrillus leucophaeus | reverse complement strand
GGAATTCTTTGCAGCAAGACTGGATATTTGCAGTGGTAATGAAGATTGTAGAGGTCTTTGGTGGCCTTGGCCACATGTGCTGGCAGTATGGCTCCGGGATCGGCAAAGTAATTGCTCTAGTCCCTGAAATGCAGGCACCTTTACCACTATGTTATTAATAGTTTATGAGTCGCGGGTGCTTGTGGAACAGCCAGGGAGCTAAGAGGCACACGGGCTTGTGCAAGTTGAGTGTGTCTGAAGTTAGGCTGTGGCCTGGATGAGCATGTGCCATGAAAACTTGGCTTCAGGACTCAGAGTGTGAACTAGCTCATTATGGCTATGGCTCCAGTGTTTGAGACATAGTCAGACCCAATGCACCCATGGAGTTTGGGTCTAGAGTGCTGGGACACTTAGGGCAGCTGTGGTCATGAGAGATGGCGGTTCCTTTCCTGAAGCAGCTCAAGAGTGGTTGCTTCTTTGGTAGAAGATGGGTGTATAGCCATGTCTCCTTCCTGGAGGTTCCCTGGTAGAAATTATAACCTCGGTGGCAAGAGATGCCAGTGTCCTCTGTGGAGCAGGCCGCTGGAGACTACAGTGGTTCCTGTCACATGATGGATATCAACAGTCTGTGACTTTCTCATTTGTTCCTAGTCATCTACTGGCATCTCAGGTATGTCAATCTCACCAATGATCCTTTCTATGTGGATAGTGTGTCTTTTTGCTCTCCTATGTTGCTGCAGATTCTTTAATAGGTCTTTGAGCCCTCATTAGCCTATTTTGATTTGTGGATAGCTGCATATATATTTTTGTGGTGGGATAAAGGCTGGTATCCCCTACTCTCCCCAAAAAATCAAATAATATTCTAAGGAGTAATTCAAGAAATGTCACAAAGCAGTGGAAAAATAATTGCTAATGCAAATAGTTTGGTTATTTAAAGAATATGTATGTGTGAATGTTATAAATGGTTTTTGTTGGCTCGTGTTGAGTCAGTACAGTGATGCCATGACAGGCAAGGCATAGTCTAAATGATTAAAAGAAAAACCAAACCAAAAAAACAAATACACTTTTAATGAAGAAAAATCTTTCAGTTAGATGGATTAAAAAAAAAAACCCGTCAATTGACCTAAACACACATTATGGCAATAACATAAGCTGTTCTACTTGCCAGCTGCTAAAGTTCTTTTCAATTTTTTTAATGTGAGAAGTCAGGGTCAGCAGAACTGCTAGAAAATAATATCATAATGAATACACTTAAAAGTTTCTTTTAAGTCACACAAGGTGTGTTTAATTAGATGTAAAGATGTTTTTCTCTTTCTCTTCCTGTGGTTTAAAGGCCACAGGAAAGCAGGAGGGAGCCCAGTCAGCTAAGTGGGAGAGATGCCTCCAAACTGCTATATCTGGCCACCAGCTTGAGCCATTTGGGATTGTTACTCTACTTCTAATGCCTAGGTAGCAACATTCATTGCATCATTCTTATTACAACATAACACAAAAATGATAAATTATAAAATAAAAAAGATGGATAATTTTTATTTCATTAAAATAAAATTTTATGTATGTGTATATAAAGGACTATATATATATGCACACATATAGTCTTCAAGTTTGTTAGAGCCTGTTCATTATCTACCCTTTACTTCGTTTCTCCTGATTTTTATCTATTGTACTTAATAACAAAATTTTATTACCTTTCCAGGTATTCTTTGTAATATTATGGGCACTTTATATTTGTGAGCTATCCTGTTCATTGCCCATTTTTCCTCTTTCTCTTCTCTGACACAACCATTTCATCTTGTCCATGATTGCACACCCTCACATTTCTTCTCTCTCCCTGATTTCTAGTATCATCTTGCTTTTTCTCAAACTTACTTATATTCAATAATTTGTCATTTTTGAGACAAAATATAATGCCTAGATTGTAAAATATAATGCCCAGTTTCTTGAGTTTTGATAAGTTTATAAATTGTGCAACTCCAACTCCAACTGAAACAGAGATCATTGTACTCCCCAAAACTTCCTTTGGGTCACTTCCTATCCAGCTTCCTACATTCAAGTGGGTAACCACTATTCTAATACATAAATCAGCTATGCCTGTTCTTAGCTTTCATATAAATAGAATCAAATAGTATGTACTCTCCTGTGTTTGGATTCGTTCACTAAATACAATATTTCTAAGATTTAATTTTTGGGGAATTGTCAGTAGTTCATTCATATTCATTTCTGAGGAGTATTCCATTTTGTGACTGTATCACAATTTTATTCATTTACCTCTTGATGGACATTTGGTTGGTTCTAGTTTTAACAATTATGGTTAAAACTGTTGTCGATATTATTGTATAAGTTTTGTGTAAATATTTATGTTTACTTTTTGGGGTAAATATCTAGTCATAGAATTGCTGTATCATAGGGTGTATTTGTTTTAATACCATGAGAAAATTTCAGTCAGTTCTCTAAAGCAGTCGTACCACTTTGCATTCATACCATTAAAGAATGAGATATCCAGTTGCTCCACAAACTTGCCAACTTAAATATTCTCAGTCTTTTTTTTTTTTTTTTTAATCTTAGTGATCCTACTGGGTGTAAAGTGATGTTTTATTG
>NW_012106064.1:1885856-1888027 GCF_000951045.1 Mandrillus leucophaeus | reverse complement strand
CTGGTCGGGCTGCAGCAGCTGACCAGCACTGATTGTCTGGCACTCCCTAGTGAGATGAACCCAGTACCTCAGTTTAAAATGCAGAAATCACCGGTCTTCTGTGTTGCTCGCACTGGGAGTTGGAGACTGGAGCTGTTCCTATTCGGCCACCTTGCTCCGCCCCCCGAGTTTTAAACTTTCATATGCTTTTGTGTTACTAATTTTTTTCCAACTTGAAGAACTCCCTTTAGCATTTCGTATAAGACAGATTGAATGGCAATCAAGTCTCTCAGGTTTTGTTTGTGAAAGTCTTTATCTCTCCTTTATTTCTAAAACACAGCTTTACTATATATTCTTAGTTGGCTGTTTTTTTCCCTTCAGCATTTTGGATATGTAATCTCATTGTTTCCTGCTCTGTATGGTTTCCGCTGAGAAATCTACTGCTAACCTTAATAGAGCTCCTTTACACGTGATTTGCTTCTTTTGCTGCTTTCCAGATTCTCTCAATCCCTTTGATTTTTGACAATTTAGTTATACTACGTCGTGGTGCAGTCTTGTTTGGGTTTAATCTGATTGGAGACTTCTTACTTCTCTGTGAGTGAATATTTATATTTTCCCCCAGATTTGGAAAGTTGTTTGCTTTCATTTCTTTAAGTAAGCTTTCTTCTCTTTTGTCTCTCTCTTAATCTTCTTTACCCTCTATAGTTTGAATTTTGCTCTTTTGATGCTGTTCCATAAATCCTGTCAGGTTTCTTCATGTCTTCTTATTTTTTTCTTTCTTTTCCTCTAACTGTATATTTTCAAATAGCCTGTCTTTAAGTTCACAGGTTCTCTCTTCTGCATGATAAATTCTGCTGTTGACGTTCTCTATTACATTTTTCATTTCACTATATTTTTCAGCTTCAGATTTTATGTTTTTTTTTAATGCATATAATTTCAACTTTTCTGATAAATTTCTTGTTTTGGACATTTACTTACTTTCTTGATTTTGTTGAATTATTTCTGTATTTCTTGAAGTTTGTTAAGCTTTCTTAAAACAATTATTTTTAAATTATTTTTAGGCAGTTTGTATATCCTTATTTACTTGGAATTAACTACTGGAAAATTACTGTGTTCTTTTGGTGATGTTTTGTCTTTTTGGTTTTTCATGTATCTGGTTGCCTTTTACATTGATGTCAGCACGTTTGATGTAGAAGTCACCACTTCTAAACTTTATGAACTTGTTTCTCTGTAAAAAGACCTTTCCCAAATGTGGGAGGTTGTGACGGTACTTTCTGGGTGAGGTGAAAAGGTGCTGGCACCAGTGACAGCACTGCTGTGTAGTCTTTGTGCAGCTCTATGATCTGAGGTTTGTGTTGACAAACATTGCGGGAATTCTTTGCAGCAAGACTGGATATTTGCAGTGGTAATGAAGATTGTAGAGGTCTTTGGTGGCCTTGGCCACATGTGCTGGCAGTATGGCTCCGGGATCGGCAAAGTAATTGCTCTAGTCCCTGAAATGCAGGCACCTTTACCACTATGTTATTAATAGTTTATGAGTCGCGGGTGCTTGTGGAACAGCCAGGGAGCTAAGAGGCACACGGGCTTGTGCAAGTTGAGTGTGTCTGAAGTTAGGCTGTGGCCTGGATGAGCATGTGCCATGAAAACTTGGCTTCAGGACTCAGAGTGTGAACTAGCTCATTATGGCTATGGCTCCAGTGTTTGAGACATAGTCAGACCCAATGCACCCATGGAGTTTGGGTCTAGAGTGCTGGGACACTTAGGGCAGCTGTGGTCATGAGAGATGGCGGTTCCTTTCCTGAAGCAGCTCAAGAGTGGTTGCTTCTTTGGTAGAAGATGGGTGTATAGCCATGTCTCCTTCCTGGAGGTTCCCTGGTAGAAATTATAACCTCGGTGGCAAGAGATGCCAGTGTCCTCTGTGGAGCAGGCCGCTGGAGACTACAGTGGTTCCTGTCACATGATGGATATCAACAGTCTGTGACTTTCTCATTTGTTCCTAGTCATCTACTGGCATCTCAGGTATGTCAATCTCACCAATGATCCTTTCTATGTGGATAGTGTGTCTTTTTGCTCTCCTATGTTGCTGCAGATTCTTTAATAGGTCTTTGAGCCCTCATTAGCCTATTTTGATTTGTGGATAGCTGCATATATATTTTTGTGGTGGGATAAAGGCTGGTATCCCCTACTCTCCC
>NW_012106064.1:1851002-1883778 GCF_000951045.1 Mandrillus leucophaeus | reverse complement strand
ACTAGGTTCCCTGCTTTCCCGTGGCTTTCCGTAAACAGACCATTCACGCATTTGCCTGTGAACTTAAAATAACCCATATCCCACATGCTATTTCCTTATACATATTGCTAGTTTCGTCTCTCTCTCTGCCTGATTTTTTATTCCTGCATCACATGACCCAAGGATGGAGGATTGCCCTCTTAACTCATGGCAACATCCCTGCCCAGGATCTGAAAGTAAAAGTATTTTAACTTGCTTTCTATTATGATGATGTGCTGAATTTGTGCCTTCCATATTTCAAACCAGGTCCTACCTCAGGCCGAACCTGCCTCAGGACATGGGGGTGAGATGGGGGGACACAAAGTTATGTTCCTACTGCCAGAGTGATGGTCAGGCAGACCTGAACAGAACATGGGGCAGATGAGAGCCAGAAGGGTGTCTGCCATTGTAAACAAGTTTCCTTTGTGAACAACCCCTTGGTCATTGGTTGGACAAGTAGGCATTAGACCACCTGCCAGGTAAAAAAAAAAAGTAAGAAACACTGTAAACACCCATGTCCAACTCCCCTTCATTTCCTACTAGGGTAGGGTTGCTAGCTGCTCTGGTACCAGAACCCAGTTTAGCTGGGGAGACTCAAGACATCTATTTAAGAAATCTTTGCCTAATCCAAAGTCATGAGAATATTCTCCTATAAATTCTAGTAGATGCTTTATTATTCCAGTTTTTACATTAGGTATGTGATGCAGCTCAACATAATTTTTGTTTGTAGAGTGAGGTAGAAGTTAATGTTCATTTTGTTTTTCATAGAAATAGTTGATTGCTTAAGCCCTATTTGTTAAAGCAAAACAAAAACAGAACACTCTTTTCCCAATTGAACTAACTTTATACTTTGGAAAAGTTCAACTTGCCATATAAGTATGTAGATTCCCTATATATTTTCTGGACTCCTTATTCTATTATAGATGGTATTTTAAAAAGGCATTTCTCAAAAATTTACTGATAGTTTACAAAAATAAAAATGACTTTTGCCTATTGACCTTATATCCAGCAACATAGCTAATTTTGCTCACTAATTCTACTTAGTCCTATTTTTTTTATTTTAGAATTCCATTGGGTTTTCCATATATAGACACTTCTGTACAATAACAATCTTCTTACTTCTAACTTTCTAATAATTACATTACTTATGTCTTTTACTTGTTTTACCTCAATTACTAGGATTTCTAAATCAATTTTGAATAGAAACTGTATATATGAACCTTCTTCTTTTCTCACAGTTTTAAAAAGGAAACAACCTTCCAGCATTAAATTTCTTAGCTAAATATTTTTTTGTAGATGCCCTTACCAGCCTGAGGAATTTCCCTTCCATTTCTAGTTTTTGAGTGTTTTTCTCATGAATGCAAACTGAATTTTGTCAAATGCTTTTTTGGTGTTTGAGATCCTATGATTTTTCTCTAGCCTACTGTTAATGAGATGAACGACATTGATCAAGTTTTGATGGTTAAGCCAGTCTTTCATTTTGAGATTAAGACTGCTTTATCATGTAGTATTATTACTCTTTTGAACACAGTGGGTCTTCTTGTAGGCACTTTTAAAATACTCTCTTTACTGTTTTTCAGAGATTATGATGTGCCTTGGTATAATTTTTTTTCATGTTTCTTGTGATTGGAGTTTGTTAATGCTTTTGGATTTGGGGGTTTATAATTCCATCAAATATGAAAAATTTTCTACCATTATATCTTCAAAGTTTATAGTCCTGTACTTTGGTGACTTTAATTACAATATATTAAGCCATCTGAAGTTGTACTATAGCTCACAGATACTTTGTTCCTTTGTTTTATCAGTATTTTTTCTCTGCATGTTTTATTTTGGATATTTCCGATTATTGTGTCTTCACGTTCATTAATGTTTTAATCTTTTGTATCGAATCTGTCTTTAATCCTATTCAGCACACAGTTGTCATCTAAGACATTACATTTTTTCATCTATAAGATTTTGTTAAATATTTATAAATATACATGCCACATCTCTAGCTAAACTGCTCCATCTTCTCTACATTCTTAAAAATATGAAATATATAGTCATCCTTTGTTATCTGCAGAAGATTGGTTTCAGGACTCCCATGGATACTAAAATTATGAATGCTAGAGTTCCTTATATAAAATGGCATAGTATTTGCATAAAACCTATGCACATTTTCCCTGTACTTTAAATTATTTCTAGATTATTTGTAACAATACAATGTAAATGCTATGTAAATGATTGTTATACAGTATTTTAAAATGGTCTGCTATTTTTATTGTTATATTTTATTATTTTTTTCAAATATTTTTCATCTGAGATTGGTTAATTCCATGGATAATGAACTGGTGGACTCATGGACTCCAAAGATTCTTCCACCTACAGTTTTCTATTATTTTTTCTATTATTTTTCTATTATTTTTCCCCACAGGCCGTAGGTAGTTTTCATACAACACATTCACTGATGTCTCAGCTAAAGACTCTAGGGGAACTCTCTAGATATCCAGAGCTCTTTCTCTAAGGCTTTCTTCTCTAGCTGCTAGGCCTTCTTGGATTCCATCACCATTTTCTCAGTACAGGAGGATCTTCTACATTCTCACTGCAACCTGAAAACTGGGAAATTTCAGGTCTCATTTTGCTTGTTTTCCTTCTCTCAGGGATCACTGTCCTGATGGCCAATGACTGAAATCCCTATTTTATGTATTTGTGCTCAAGCCAAAGTCATTGGACAAGGGAACCAATTATTAAAGACATTTGAGGTTGATCTTCTGGGATATAAAGCAGCATGTAAAAGGCAGAGAGAGGACGTGAAGGGGCAAATAGAAAATATCCAGCATACTTGACCAAACAAGTTCTCATCTTAGCTTCTTCAGAATTTATTCTTGTAAATAAACTGGACTGAGTCCTTTGGCCTCATTTCCTATTCTAAGCATCTATAGACTTTGCAACATATGATAAACTTAACCATCCTCAATTTCGTAGTTGCAAAAATACATAGTGTCAGAGCAATTTTGCCTATTTGTTCATCCATGTTATTTAAAATAGAAGGCAAATTTTACAAGTCCAAAAGTTAAGAGTTCAGTCTCCTGATTTTATTAATAATGATTCTTCATTATGTACAATGAAGTTCAATATATGTATTCAATATATCTGAATAACAATAATAGCTATAACTTATTGAGAAACGTCTGTATAAAATGTACATAATATATCATTTACAGATATTTTTCTTGTTTAATCCTCAGAGTACCGTTATAAAATAGTTATCATTTTAATACCTATTTACATATTAGAAAACAAAATTAAACTGATTTTGTATGTTCACAAAGATCATATAACAAGTAAATAGCAGTGCTTGGATTTAAGCATTGAGCTTTCTGCCTCTATAGCTCACTCTCTTGTTGCCACTTTTTGCTTTGGTAAAAAAAACAAAAAACAGTAATACAAGTTCAAAGGCAATTTTTATTGTTGGGATCCGGAAAAAAAAATTATTCACATTTTCAATTTCAATATGAAGGTTAACTCAAGTGTTTTTTTAGGCAGCTTGCCCAGACTCCACTGCTTTTCCTCCATAACTGGTTCTTTCCCTCATTTGGTACCTTTCTCATATTGAACGGTAAGCCCACTTTCAATATTTCTCTGATAGTGAAAAAGAGAGAAAAAGAGAGAGTATGGAGCTTTAAGCCTTTTATTTAGTTACAGCTACTGAAATATTTTCATGCGTAAAGGCTGCAAAACTGTACTCAAAAAGGGTTGCTTGACATTTCAAAATGGTACCATCTCTGTAAAGATAAGAAGAGCATGCTATTTACAAATCTTCCTTAACACATATGATGTTTCAAGGATTCTTTTCATCTTAAAACTGAAGTGCTTATACCTGTTTTCTCATCTAACACTGCATTAGAAGTGACAAAAAAATAGCGTGAATCCAGCTCTGACTGCCAATGCATTGTTATGTACAGATGGATAGAAGTCAGCTTTGTCTATATTAGCATTAGAAGACCTTGCTGACCTATTTACTGGTGTACAATATTTTATATCTAACTACTGAGAGGAATTAGTGCTCTGTGTGTGTGTGTGTGTGAGAGAGAGAGAGAGAGAGAAAGAGAGAGAGAGAGAAAATAGCAGGAAAATAACAGAGTAGAAGACAAATTGGAGTAAAAAGAGTGAACAGCCTCGTTTTTTGGATCTGTAGTCAAAGGGCAGAAGGAAAAAGAGGAAACTTTCATTTATGGTAAGTCCCTAACAGTTTTCACCATCTACAACTGACATCAAAATAAACGTCTCCATTATAGGACCCAATGCCACCAAACAGGCATAAAGATGTCACGTATTAATGAATTCTCTGTCATGGGAGATGTCCCGGATAGAAGATCACTTTGGGGATATATTGATCATATTGTACCAAAGTAGATGTTTGATAGAATGTACTCAGAGGTCCCTTTTAACTCCATTGTTCTATAATCTTAAGAGTTATATAGATTAATAAGTAATTCTTTCCACATTACTATGTATTTGTGATGCAAGCAGAAATTCCCGACTGTTAGTAAGACAGCAGCATGTAAGTGCACAGCATATTTCTGACCTTTCATTGCAATTCGTTTTTTAAAAAATTATAGAATTGTTATATTTGAAGATCATTACCTTCAACTTTTCATTATTTCAGATGAAAAAGCAAAGACTTGGAGAAGTGAATTGACTTGTTAAAGTTCCCCGAGCTACCTAGTGGTAGATCTGCTAAGTAAATCATAAGCTGCTAAGTAAACTATGGGAAGTTTAACTCAGTGCTCTAACTTATGCATGCTAAAAGATAGTTTGTAGATACAGTGTGCAAGAAAAAGCCATTTTTACTACATTTTACATTACTATGTTACATCAGTTATTAAATTTTCTATATTTAATTGTTCTATCAGTACAGTGGATAAACAGTTTTCTTCCCAGAAGTCATATAAATGTTGCTTCATACTTATAATTTTAAGATAATCATACAGAAAATATGCCATATATTTTCAATGATTTATATTTTTATATAGAAAGATAAATAATTTTTAAAAACAAAATTTTAAAAATTTATATTTTTATATAGAAAGAAAGATAAAACAAATAATTTTTAAAAACAAGGCATGAACTGACAGAAAACTTTAGTTTTATCTGGACATTTAATACGTTTCTCTACTAATAAGCAAAGTATGAAAAATATATAATCTCAGAATTAAGTTGAACTACTTGTTGGTTATCTTTAAGCACCCCACATCAATAGATGGTTTCAAATTTTCTTAGTTATAGACTTGGTTACTGAATAAGTCTGGTATTCTGAGTCATCCTGATAACTCATGATAAACTAGCAATCCACATGTCAGTTGAGAGGCCCTTTCTGCGTTCTGTAGGTTATGTAAGTGACCACAACTCCAAGGCCTATGCGAATCCAGAGCTCTCTCGTGTTTTCTACAGAAGTGCAAGCCTTCACAAGCTTATGATCTCCTTTATCACCTAAGCTCCTGCTTCCACATGCTACTCTTTTGCAAAACCCAACTTCCTTGGCAATTTCTATTCACAATCAGCAATCATCAACAACATCCATCCCTCCCAAAACATTTGTGAATATGGCATGACTAAGGTAGAATTTCCTGAGTACTGAAGAACCTGAGTAATGAAAAAGGATGAGAAGGTCTTGCTTATCATGCAGTAAACACTTTTAAGACTGAAATTAAACATTCCTTTTTTTCTGTAGTCCTCTGGGTTCCTCTCCTAGCTCTCCCCCAAGGTATCATTCCATCTTATGTCCTTTCCAGATACCTTTCTTCACCAGCCCCTATTTCCTCATCCCTTTCCATTTCCTCTCTAAAGGGAAAAAAACATATCTTTCTCTGTCCCAAAAGACCAGCTCCATGCTTTGCTCTGAGGCCTTTAGCCTTTGGAATGTCCTTGAGACCCATCCAGGCAGTTATGGTATTTTTTTCCTAACTCAAAGACAGTTTTCTCTCTCTACAAATCTTGGGGTGTATTTATAGATAATAATTTATTTGCCATTTTTCCAGTTTTAAAGTAACTCTAGGGAGGGCACAAGAAGACCCGATACATAGATTGGCCTCTGAAAGATCCTAAAATTACCAGGAAACTATATTGGAGCAAATTATGTGCTTCCAGATCTTAGAAAAAAAGATAAAATAGGGTTGGCAAATGCCCACTTGCCTCATTGAATATTATTCAAGCTATGATTTTATCAATGTTATTGTGTTTAATAATTTCAATTTAAGTGACTACAATAATGAAAACTTACCTTTATAGAAAGAAGTGAATAGTACTTCCTGCTTGCTAAGTTATTTTACACACTTCATCTCACTTGAGCTTCACAGAAACCTTCTGGGAGAAATAGATGAGGAAATATTATTAATTTAGTTTTTGTTAGATGTCATGAAGGTAAGTGATTTTTAGAAACGGGATTTCAACTTTAGTCCTTCCATATGTAGCTACTCAAATTTAGCCATTTTTCTATATCTCTCTGTCACTTCCACAATGGTGACCACCCTCCTGTCTTGAATTTCTCTAATTCAGTCTCGCTTCTGCGACCGAAGAGATATTTTAAAAATCCAGATTTGCTCATTCCACATCCTTTCTTAAATTGACTCAATGCCTTCCCATTGTGTGATGGTTAATATTAGCTGTCAACTTGATTGGATTGAAGGATGCCTAGATGGTTGGTAAAGTACTGTTTCTGGGTGTGTCTGTGACTGTGTTGCCAGAGGAGACTGACATTTGATTTGGTGGACTGGGAGAGAAAGACCCACTCTCAATGTGGGTGGGCAGCCATCAACTGCCAGTGAGGCTAGACCAAAGCAAGCAGAAGAAGGTGGGATGACCTTGCTTGGTTGGTTGCCTTCTTATAATCATTTAATCACGAATTGCCCCATCTATGACGTTGGGGTCAGGTGTCTTCATAGGAAAGCATGCAATATCATGGTACCAGACATACTGTGGTACAACTGTTTTTATAGTCATCTATTTCTGTTAGTGGACTTCAAGTTATATGAGGACAGTGACCATATTGCTTAAAAACACTTGTTGAGTAAATTCGTTCAGGGGTCAGCAAATGACGTCTGTGGGCCAGATTTAACTCACAGCTGTTTTTGCACAGCTCACAAAGTGAGAAGTTAAAAAATTGTAGAGTTAGAGAGAGAGGAAAGATACAGGAAAAGAAGGATGAGCAGGAGAAGGAGAGGCAGCAGAAAAAATATATAACCCTCAAAGCCAAAAAAAAGTGTATTATCTCTAACTTTACAGAAAAAAATTGTCAATCTCTAAATTAGTAAATAAAACAATGAAGATACTTTGAATCTAAATGTTTGCCTCTTTCAACAAGCCAAGATCCTTCTCAAATATCTTACGACTATCTTTAAAATCTTTTGATTATAGGGAGAGTCACTTAGTATGTTATAAGAACATTCTAAATGTCAGTTCACCTTACTGATTAATAACAATAATAAACATCTCTGATGTGTATTGCCAGGTAACAGTGGCTGCTCGTGGCATTAACTAGCTTCATGAGATTGATTCAACAGAGGTTGCTTATATCTGCCAAAAGTATGATAAGCTTGGCAGACTATAAAACAAAGTAGAAGAAAAGTGTTTTTGAGAGCAAAATCAACCTGGTAATTTCGACTCTCTTATACTTTGTTTCAGAAAATAGTTTATTCATCAAATTGAGAGCCCATATGTGAAAGAGAAGAAACAAAGCTTTCATGTTAGTGGGTAGCACATCCTCTACTGTTTTTATAAGAAAAGTGTGGTCTAGGTAGTTTTCAAAGGAGAAAAACAGTTTTTATTTCTGCTGCTTTTTAATGTTTTTAAAGTTGTTATTTAAATAGCCAGCATTGTTAAGGTCTATTATGTATTCAACCACGTGCAATTTTATGTATTTTGCCCTTAGCAACCATATTTTCTTTGTTGTCTGCATCAAAATAAAGATATTTAGGTGAAGGTTTTCACTTTCCAAGTTTTCACTCTACTTAGCAAGTTACTGCATGATTGCTGATTCTCTAAAATATCAAATTATAAATAGGATGACTAAATAAAAAGACTCTTATTGGTATTTGATAATTTGAAAATGTATTGAACCTAGTGCTTTTTGCAAAGTCATGTGAAAATATTCTGGTGTACATTGTCTTTTTATGACAAAGTGTTTTAATAAGCATTGGACAATAAATGATAAAAATATTTTTGTTAATTTTCTTTATAATACTTATAAATTTACTTACATGAATAATGTCATTGGAAAACTAGAGCTCAACAATTTTACAGTGCAATTACTGAAAATGTGTCCTCCTGTTCACTGGTTTGCTTATCAAAAGTCTATCAGCTTGAGGTATGATTTATTCTTTGGCAAGCAAGAGTGTGACCATTCAAACCAATGGACACCAGCCCAGTCAAGTCTGAGCTTTCAGGATTTAGGGGAAGTGGAGAAGGGGAAGTACTGAGAACAGGGAAGGAATAGACTCTGTGCTGAAAAACCTATTAATTTACTTTTTATAGAGGAGATGATGAACATGTTGATTACCTATATTCTTAACATATGTAATCAGCTAGTAAATAAAATTAGAATCCCTGAATTTGCATATATTATTTCTATGTATTATTTCTATATATTATTTGCAACAAATGATATATTACCATCTAGCTCCAAGTTGTGATCACGTCCACTGTCAGAGCCTTTACTGGGAAATTCACAGAAAATGCAGAATCTGTTAATGTTTTAGCTCAGAGTCAAGTAGCATAAATCATAGATTCACTATTCAGGAATTAGGCATTGAAATGGCTCAGAATATGGTAAGTAATTTTGCAATAATTCTATTCATTTAATCAACACACAGATTTTGGAGCCCCTGATATATGCGTGGCATTTCACCATAAATAAAACTAGTGTTTTTTTCTCAAGGAGTAAGCAGTTTAATTGGGGGCAGCAACTTATAAATACTATCATTTCAAATAGCTTTGAAAGTATGAAATATGGGCTATGAAAACACAGGGCAGGTAGGAAAAAGTTTGTGTAGAGGATCCCTTATGAGGTTCATATTGTCATATCACCAAATAACTATGATAAATGGAAAGAAATAAAACATATTTGAGCTGCAAAAGTATCCCACAATTTTCCAAAGGGGAAAACATTGATACAACTCTATTTTTTTGTTTCTTTGTTTTGTACTGGGCCAGTTAATTTAATTAAGGGCAAGAAAGGTCTGGAAGACTCCGGTATTATAAAACTCAATTTATAACTTGAGTTCCTTTTATGAAATGCATTATAGACATACTTGATTAGGAATTTATTTTGAAAATATGGTAAATAGTTATTAGGAACTTTGCTGTCTTGATGTCAATGAAATAGTGAATAATAATGCTGGTTCTATCTACCTCTAATTGAGTTTTCTGTAAAACTCTACCAAGTGTTTGATATCTATTTTTTCCATTTAATTATTTTAATGAGCTAGGTACTATTATTATCACCATGTTTCAGATGAAAAAACTAAAGCATAGAGATGTTAAGTAACATAGGGCAGCTAAGCAAGGCATTGGTAGGTGAAAGAGTTGGGATATAAACCCAAGGGTGAAGGACTCAAAGATACGCATTTAACTATTCTATTTTATGAAGGTAAAGACAAAATAAAGCTCAACATGCTTACATCTGAAAAGTCAACAACAAAGGATATTGGCCAGAATGAATATGCCTGTAACTTGGCCATAATCATTTACATATTTTTCTTTTAAAAATATTTCTTTGAAAGCAAAATTCTAGATCTTTTGTGTTGTGTTCCCTGATATTTTTTACCCACTGAATTCCAAATATACAATTTTACTCTATTTACATACTCATTTTGGACCTGTGCCAAATCAGAAAGTAGTAATTTTAGGATACAGTGGTAATTCATAGCTTAAGACAAACCGAGAATGGAGATTAATAAACAGTAATCAAATGGTAGATATAAAATATGTGCTTGTGGGTGAGATTATATGCTATAAAGTCAAAGATGCTAGTTGATAAATAGTAGTATTTCCATGCCTCTCAGAAATATTTATATATGCATTGTTGCCAAAAGTGGTAAACGTGGATGAATCGTAAAGCTCATTGTTCCCTTTGCTTTTTTCACACATGCTCCTTGCACTACTTTTAGGGAATCATGTGCCCTTGGCATCTTCCCTAGTCCCTTGTAAACTTTGATTACAGGATTCCCTTACATGGCCCATTACCATCAATTTGATTAATGCAGTATTCCTTTTTTTTTTTTTTTTTCCCCTGGGGCCTCTCAATACCCAGAAACCTAGTTTTACATTTTCACCAAAAGCTGAACTTTAATTATCACATCTGTGTTTGTTTCCTCTTGCTGCTGTAACAAATCACCACGTTTAGTGGTTTAAAATAACACACTTTTATTTTCTTACACTCTGGGAGTCAAGTCTGAGATGAGTGTTACATGGCTAAAATCAAGGTGTCAGAGAGCTGTGTTTTTTTTCTGATGGCTCCTTCATACTCCTTTTCTGAGAGGCCACCTACATTCTTTGGCTCATGTCTACATCACTCCCACTTTTACTTTCATTGCCATATCTCCTTCTCTGATGCTAACTCCCCTCACTTCCTCTTTCCTGTACAAGGGCCCTTGTAATTACATTAAGCCCACTTAGATAATCCAGAATAATCTCTGCCTCTCAAGATTTAACTTAATCACACCTACAAAGTCCCTTTTCCCTATAAGCTCACATATTCACAAGTTCTGGGGATAAGGATGTGAACATCTTTGGAAGGGCTACTTGGGACCATGATCCCTAAAAATGACATGGCAAGGTTTTGAAGAAAAATCTGTTTGCAATTTTCAACATATAAATAACAGTCTTCATTTACAGGCAGTCCCAAATAATCCTTCCAGTTCTGCCTGATTATTTCTCTTGTCATCTTTTCTTATCTCAAGTGTTTGGGATAAAGTAACTGAATATAGGAATATAATAAGTCAAGTCACTTCATGTAGTAAATTATTATGTTTTTCCCCCCTACCTTTAGTCCTTTTGGTATTCACCAATGAAATCTGTTTCAGAACCACATTAGATTAAAAGAGGAGGCATTGTGGTATGGTACCTAATTATGTGTTCATATTACCTGTGTTTCAGGAATTATGTGGACATAGTCTGGTGAATGACACATGGCAAGTGCAAAACTAACGTTTGGTCTTGCTTTCTCCATCCTTTTCAAAGTCTAGTCAAGTCTGTAGGATGAAATTCATCTGTTCTGAGCGTGACCCTTGAGTTGTCATTTTGGTCCTCCCAAACATCCATCCCAGTGGTTTGTATTGAAGCGGTCATTCACTGAGATTCTTCCATCTGTTCAGTTCCTGATCAGAGGTGACTTCAGTCCTTCAACAAATGGTGCATTTGAAAAGATTAATGTTTTTTTTTAATCCTCAATGATGTTTCTAAATTCTGCATTAGGAAACAGAACTTGGGCTGGAAGATTTTGAGGGTAGAAGTTACCAGAGTCATAGCAGCTATGGTTTGGAATAGTGTGCAACTTAAAAAGTTGTCTCCTCTCCCTGTGCTTCTTGAATCTTTGAAAACACATTTATGCACAGAAAACATAAAACAAGGATAGCTTGCTTCAGATTGATTGGAGTTCCAACGTTTGCTTCACTTATTAAAGCTTATGTCATTTAATTAATCCTAAGTTTTATTTTGGTAGGAAATTATTTAAGAGTAGAAGCCATTTTATTATCATAGAACAAAGGGAAATAATGATAATTTTTAAAAAGATTATAAAAAGCATATTTTATTTCAACCTTTCTAATTTTTAAAATAAAATAATGCACATCTGTGACTAAATAATTCTATTTAGGAAGAAAAGGTTTAATGTAGCTTCTGTGGGCTGTTGTACTAATGAGCCCTGATCAGCTGAGCTCTATGAACTCTAATACTTACACCTGGGATTCTTGGGCCTTTGTCTAGATTCATCATAAAAGACCTTCAATATTTGCTGGGTTCAACCAACAGCCATAGAGTGCCCACTATCAGTTAAGGCTTTACACTATAAACTAGCAGTGTAAATATAAATAAGATATAGAGATGTTATATATTTATATTTCTGCAAGAGATTTATATTCTAGAACAACATTCAAGTTCTATCCAAATACAAGTACAGCACTCCTGCACAACGGTGACACCAACATAAATAAATCTGGTCCCTGCCCTATGGAACACAGAATCCAATGTGGAGGCAGAAAAGTCTGTAAGAAATACACTGTAGAGTGAATGTATGTGTATTAAGTGGAGGAGCTTTAGGTTGGAGAGGGTCAGCAGGCAAGTAGCCTCACAGAATTTTATGACATGGGCCATCATGCAGTTCAGAGTGTGTTGGTCACTCTGGTATTTCCAGAAATTAGATAATCAGCGTACTCAGGGGAGACGATCAACCTCTCAAACAAGACAACAGTAACTACATTCTGAACATTAGTGGATACATCATTGAAGATATTCTTTTGCTATGATGAGAACATTCACATTTCCTTTCCATATCATTTCATTTTCTCATTATCAAAAATATTACCATAGAGTATACTATGAATTACATATTTACTCATTCATAGAGCATACTATGATTACATATTTACTCATTTAATCCTCAATACTAGTTTATGAGGCAGAAAATAGTATCCTCATTTTACAAGTAGGGAAAATGACGCATAGAGAGGTTAAGCAACTTTCCTGAAGTCCTATAGTCTAGAAATGAGGAACTGGGTTTGGAGTGCAGCTTCATTCTAAAGCTGACAGCTGTCACTTCTGTGCTATTTTGCTTAAAGGGTCTTTAGAAGAAGTGCAAAACTGGTCAAATAAAATAAAAATTAAAACATTTTTATTATATAGGTTATTCTTGATTAAATTAGACGTAGGTGTTTCAGGAAGACATTGTGTCCCCAAATTATGTGTAAATTTAAATACTCTAAACTTTCAGAGACAAGCCTTATTTCCTTGGGTGTCATTTCTTGCCCTTCCAGATATATCTTGAAAAAGGATCAGAATAATAAAGATGTGAACCAAGTGTGGTGGAAACAAAACAGAGAGATGTAAATGCTTTAAAGCTATAGCAACAGACGTGCTAATTAGTGAATAGCTCATCTCTATCGTTTCTGTATAGCCTGTGGTAAAATGTCTCCACGTGAGGGAGGTGATTTTATATATATATATATGTGTGTGTGTGTGTGTGTGTGTGTACATATACATATATATATATATAGAGAGAGAGAGAGAGAGAGAGAGAGAGAAAGAGAGAACATATTTAACTTTTCTCCTCTCAGGATTTATCTGAAGGATCTGTCAGTGTCACCCAGCTCTAAAAATGGTTATGATTCCATAAAAAACCCTTCCATTTCCTTGCATATATAACATTTTTGTCTTAATTGCAAAGTTAATGTTATTTCCCATTGTAGCTATTAGTGTTAATCTCTATGTACAATTCGCTTATTACAGTAAAGCTTGGCTATCTGGAGACCAGGCATCCTAAAACCCCAGGCTTTCGTCCAGATCTGAAGACAATTGGAGAAAACATGCATACACAGGATCACCTCTGCCCATTTCCTTTTTGTCTTGGAGGCTTGTTTCCTGTAGCCATTTGAAATACACAACAGAACCAGCTTAGATGAAATGAAGATCCCAGGGCTACAGTTCCACATTATAACTGATTTGTCTACCAAAATGAAGAAAGGAAGAATAAGTCTAGATAAAATTAGATTTTTTTTTTTTGGCAAAAAGAAAGAATAGCATTCATTATGTAACAGGAAACAAAAAGACAAGGAGGGAGAAAATCAGAAAGATGGAAGAGAGAAACGGAAATTAATAGTATCTGGTTCTCTTACTGAGGTTGAAAAATGAGGGTAAGGAGAGGAGGGGTCAATAATTGACTCAGAGAATCTTAATTTAAAACAATATAATAACACTGGAGGGGCAAATCAATCCAGAAAATCTACAGTAGAAAAGATTTAGTTGCTGGAGATGAGTGGAGGATTAGAAAAAATGCCCAATCTCAAAGGAGTCAGAGACCAGGATCAAAATCAATATGGACAGCAATGTTGAAGTGAATTGTTCACCACAGAGTGAAGTGGAATAGAAGCAACTGAAATCTACTGTAAGAGAGGGAAGAGTTCTGAGTGATAGTTTATAACTCGGCAGCATTAAGGGCTTGTTTTTAGGGTCACCAAGAGCTCTTTTCAATGATGAGTAAGTATGGCTTTAAGAGTCAGTGTTGGGTTTACCTGTAGCCACAGTGGTGACTAAATGTTAATGAAGCAATTGGAGACTGTGGACAGCAGACACTTCAATAGTGGTGAACTGCAATAAAAAGGCATGGTTAGCTACATAGTGTTCATTATGCAATGATGATGATGGTAGAATTCCTAAATCCCTAATACCCAGGTATCCTCTCATTTGTTGTCCTTCCAGATATGCCTTGAATAAGGATCAGAATAATAATTCATATCCTATACTGTTTTCATTTCCTATAATGAATTCATTCTTGACTCTATTTCCTAATAGTATAGGATATCACTCTGTGTGTGTGTGTGTGTGTGTGTGAGAGAGAGAGAGAGAGAGAGAATGGCATCTGTGCATCAACATTGAAAACTTCCTGAAACTGTTGATACTTCAATGCAAATTGCTTTGAAAGTGGTATCTCTCCATTAAACTTTGTTAAAACCAACTACTGCATGTACCGTTGACCCAACGAAGGGTGAGGTAACATGCTTAGTAGCTATGGCTTAAGTCCAATGTGCTATTAGCTGTGATGGGCCACAAGGCCCATGATGACTTATTATCTTCCATCAGCTCTCTCAGGTCATGTCATTACCCATATTAAATACTGCTGTTAATTATTCTTCCTTGTATAAATGCTTGAGTCCACTGGACACTTTCCCTTCATCATAAACACTTGGCAAAACCACAACCCTGTTTAAATTCAATTCCTTACCAACTCCATGGCTGTATCTGTACAGCTGGAAAAAATGTATAGCCACAGTGTGTTCATTCATAACCGCAAACCACAAGTGAGTCCTTAATACCATGTTGTAATGAGACAATGCTTCCCTAATTTAATTGCTTTCGCTGTTCCAAAAGTCTTGACACTCAAAACACAGGCCATAGGATCTGTAGCATCTTCATCACCTGGGAACAAAAATGCAGAATGAAATGCAGAATGAAATGCAGAATCTCATGCCAGAATTACTAAATTTGATTCTGCATTGTAACAATATCCCCAACTCATTTGTATGCACACTGAAGTTTGAGAAGTACCAATCTTCTGACCTCTCTCTTCCTCACTCTGCTCAACCCACACTTATTTCTATATATTCTTAAAACATAACCAGGCACATTTCCACTTCAGTGTATCTGCAAGGGCTATTCCTTCTGCCTAGAATGCTCTTCCCTTGGGTGTCCATGTGGCTAATTCCATCATCTCCTCCAAGTTTTGTTCAAATATAATTATCTCCTTGAGTCCTAACTTGATCACCCTACGTAAGAGTCTAATTCATTCTTCTTGTCACACATAACCACCCCTTACTGTATATTTTTCTTTCCTTCTCGCTCATCGCTTTCTAACATACTATGTCATGTCCTTTTTTGTTTTGTAGAGCTATCTATCATTTGTTTTCTGTCTTCCCCCTCTTGAACAGAAACACCACGAAAGCAGGGTTTTTTTTTTTTTTCTTCTTATTTAGTTCACCGATGTATTCCAATCACCCAGAATATTGCCTGGTTCATAGTATGCACTCAACAAATATTTGTTGAATAAGTTAAAAAAAAAAAAAAACAGATGATGTGGAAATGAAATACCTGAAACTATGCCCCAAGCCTTAGGCTTTCAGTTTGGTCTGCAATTGAGTTCATTTAGGTTGAAGTGTCCTCAGTGGTATGAGAGACTGAGAGAGTGAAATCGCCATTCCTAGCTTTGCTATTTTTGTCTATCCGTTTTAGTCCACCTTTCATCTACTTTTTGCATACAGAAAAGTACACAGAAGTGTGTACTTCTTCTGTGACATAATTTTTCTTTAATTCCCTGCTTCTCCTGAGCCCCTGGGACTCCAGGATTAAACCTTGTATTTTCTGAACATCTTTTCTCAGAATATTCTTCCAAATTTCTTTTCCTAACTGAAAATTGTCTATACCCTGAGAATAGCATATGCTCTGCAGAAACCTCATGTATTAGTCCATTTTCATCCTGCTGTGAAGAAATACCCAAGACTGAGTAATTTATAAAGAAAAAGAGGTTTAATTGACTCACAGTTCCACATGACTGGGGAGGCCTCACAATCATGGCAGAAGGCAAAAGAGGAGCAAAAGCACATCTTACATGGTGGCAGGCAAGGGAGTGCGTGCAGGGGAACTGCCCTTTATAAAGTCATCAGATCTCATGAGATTTATTGACTATCACGAGAACTTCACAGGAAAAACCCACGCCTATGATTCCATTACTTCCCACCAGGTCCCTCCCATGACAAATGGAGATTTGGGAGCTACAATTCAAATGAGATTTGGGTACAGTCAAACCATATCACCTCACTTGGAAAAGGCTAATACTTTCAAAACCCATTCACCTCACGTGGTATTGGTGTCCTCCTTGCTCCCATGAGCTGCTTCCAGACCACTGTTCATTCTCCAACTGCCCAACTCTTGGTTCCTACGCTATCTCACTTTCTCTCTCTACTTCTTTGCTTTTGTTTGTTTGTTTGTTTGAGACAGAGTCTTGCTCTGTCACCCAGGCTGGAGTGCAGTGGTATATCTCAGCTCACTGCAAACTCTGCCTCCCTGGCTCAAGCAATTCTCCTGTCCCAACCTCCCAAAATCCCGAGTATCTGGGACTACAGGTGCGTGTCACCACGTCTAGCTAATTTTTTGTATTTGTATTTTCAGTAGAGATGGGGTTTCACCATGTTAGCCAGGATAGTCTCGATCTCCTGACCTTGTGATCTGCCCGCCTCCCAAAGTACTGGGATTACAGGCATGAGCCACCGTGCCTGGCCTCATTGCTATTATTACTCAACCTCCTGACCATTCCTTCTCATTCTTTAATGGCTAGGACATGGTCCACTGTGCAAGTTGAGAGAGAGAGGAGCTCAGTATTCTGTCCTCCATGACTTTCAGATACTCATTCAGTGATATTTTTCACCCCTCCACAGCAGCCACTCAATTTCTATGGTCATAATCTTGATTTGTATTGCCCTGGACTGCTCCATTTGTGATGTCACTAATTCAGATATCTTACTGTCAGATGACAGCTTTCTACCTTCAAGTTATCTGTTTGTCTACTTTCACTCAAGTTTTCTGACCTCATCAGGATTTTCAGACAGCAGAGTCCATGGTCCATAATTTTAATCACCCTTTCTTCAATACTCTGAACCCCCTTGCCAATTACCTGACCAACCTGCAAACCTGAATGAACTCAACTAAATGGCTTTCCTTTTCTGCTCTTATGAATGCTGTTTGAGAAAACCATGTAGCTAGTTGTTTTCTTTTTGATCAGAATATGTGTCCATCCTGAACTGATTCGTCAGTACTCCTTAGGAACTCTATTATTTGTTTTGTAGTCAGATCATTTCTTGTTTCCTGTAACAATTATTGAAGTTCTCTGAATCTTGATATTTTGTTTTTGTACATGTGTCGTTTATGCCTACAGCCTATAGTAAGCAAGTACAAACAGCTAAGCAGTAAAACTCCAGGTAACTGAAGCTGGGAGCACTATCAGATGTCACAATCAAGCAATCTGGAGTTCATGTTTTCTGAGTAGAGAGGGAGCCTTTGTGAGGTAGGACTCAGCCTGGAAGCTCCAAAAAACACAGTTCAGATGGGCTCAGAAAGAGTCAGAAGGCACAGAGCAGAGAGCATGCAGGGCAGAAAGGTCATTCCCAGGTAGTAAGTGGCTGAGCCTGGCATTTTTCAGGGTTTTTGGAAGAAGGACAAATCTTAAATTGTGCAGACAGTGGAGTGGCTATCAGTGGACACAGAAATACCACTGATAAAGCCTCCAAGGAGTCTGACTGTAAGGAAGCTTTATCCAGGGAGTTGAATAATTCTCTACTATTAAAATTAATAACCTCAGTTCTGCTCCAATGTGGGATACAAAAAGTGTGGGATGCAGAAGAGATCAGCAGATGGCAGCACTAGATGATGAGGAGGAGAATCCAAATGGATGGAAACAGAACTAGTTCCTTATTTCCTTTGGCCCCCTAGAAAAGGGTTTCCTGAAGAGTACACACACACAAGGTAATTATTTGTAGTTTTTGATATGCATTCATACACTGATAGTTTTTGAGTGCTGTATGTGACTTTTTTGTAGTTTATGTGTTCTGTTATCCTATACTAATTATTTTGCTTCTTCATATATTTACATATAGATGATACTACCTTTAAACAGCTTATTTCTTGCTGAATGAGCTACACTTTACATAAGCACGGTCCAACTGCTGAATAGTTTTACAATGTTTTGGTATATTTAAACAGAAAGGGAAATGGATTCTCTTTTTATGTAATAATTGCTACAGAATTCTATAAGCTTACTGGTAGTTGTTGAAAAGTATCATTTTCCTAGAATTTTCAATTATGGAAAGCGTTTTGAAGCACATTTTTAAGCATTTTAAGTGTTGATGGCTAGTCATGAAAAATTTGAGGTTTCCTATGATGATGGTGATACGATTTGGCTCTGTGTCTCCACCGAAATCACATCTTGAATTGTAATTTCCATGTGTCGAGGGAAGGAGGTGATTGGATCGGGGGCCAGGTTCCCCCATGCTGTTCTTGTGATAGTGAGTGAGTTCTCACGAAATAGAATGGTTTTATAAGCGTCTGGCCTTTCTCCTGCTTTGCCCTTCTCCCTGCTGCTACCATGTGAAGAAGGTCCTTGCATCCCCTTCACCTGTTGCCATGATTGTAAGTTTCCTGAGGCCTCCCCAGCCATGTGGAACTGTGAGTCCATTAAACCTCTTTCCTTTAAAAATTACCCAGTCTTGGGTATTTATTTACAAAACTGTGAAAATGGACTAATACAGATAGCATGGATTGTAATGAAAAGAAAAATCCCAAGTCATTTTATCAAATTATTCAACAAATAGGGGAAGTGAACAGAATGTCAATGGGTGACAAATGTTGAGTGTTACAAACTATTATGCATCAAGTGAGGAAATATTTTACATTTAAGAGAAAAAGTAATGTATCTGGAGGCAGCAATGGTGAGCTAAGAGATTTTGTCCTTTCTGCACTCTGAGGTAACAGAATCAGGGTGTAGGAGTATGAACAGTCACCACTTGACTTGTCTTCAGGGGAACCTATGTTCCAACTTGGTTTTAGTTGATGTAGGGAGTTTGAAAAAACATGAAGTAAATCATATGTAGATAAATATATTTACCACAAACTAGGATTCTAGAGAAATTAAGGTTGGATTGAAAGGAACATCAATTTGGAAAAAAAAAAAAAAAAAGGCAAATGAAGAAATCACATGGTTGTGTGTGAATACTAGGATTGAGCAAGTAGCTCACTAGAGCCATCTTACATTTGTCCAGTGACCAAGAATGAAATGGGTATGGGCCACAGTTAAACTGATACTTTTTGAGGCTACCATCTTAGAAATACAGGCGAGACTATTAGACAGCATTTAGAGAGTACATTCCTGAATTCTTCTGCTGTTTTGATTGGTTCTTTGAGGTAATTTTTTAGTTGTGAATTCTCCCTAGGCAATAGCAGGAAAATATTTGGCTCTTGAGGTTAACCTCCAGGGTGTAATCCCAGTTGCTTAATACTCAGAACAAGCTATTGAGGGCATTTAACTTGCTGGGATAAAAATAGTCCTTAATTACAGTTCCTAATGGGTATTGGTTTCATTCTGAATTCTTACCTCATTGTTTCATTTAACCTCTAAACAATCTAGCAACTTAGATAGTACAACCTGTTTTAATAATAAGGCTAAAATAACAGTCTCAGTGGGAGAGGCCTGCAAACATTCCCAACCTCTTCTCAACTGGGAAGAGCCACTGGAGAAGTATTCACTTGCGCCTGGAGTTATACTGAAAGTCAAACTTAGGGAGAGTTTGGAGAAAAGTGAGCCTGTTTTCATGTCAGCAGTAGTACAGCATTCTCTTCAGGGAATGATCAAGACTTTGATAGTTTAGGAATACACTTTTCTCACCCTAACAGAAGTTTTTTACATGACGGAGAATATTACCTTTTTATAGTCATAGTATAACATGTAAATGTGGATAAGTATGCAGGCTAATAAGAAGGTATATGGGCATTGTGTCATTGATATTAAATTAATAATAATTTTTTAAAGTAACAGCAGTAAAAGCCAAAATAATAATACAGCAACAGTGAAAAGGGTGGTTTTCTGAAGAGTAAGAACACTACCAGTTGGCTAAATCTCTTTAACCTTTTATTTGATAGCTAAATTTAAGTTAAACCATTCAAGAAGTCATTCAGTGTTATGCATTATTATATCTTTATTTAAAAAAAGCAAAAGATCTAAAATCTGACATCAGAGAAGAAAAATCCAACACTTTGTCAGATGTATCTGGCATCATCTGCAATGTAGGGTAGAGGGTTCCTTTTCATATCCATTTCTCAGCTGTAATAGGTCTTCTTCCACTGTGCTCTGGGAGCAATAGTTTGCTACATGCTCCTCCAGGGGCTGAAGACTTCTGTTTTATAAGGGCTAGGGTCTAGCTGGGGCTTCCTGGTTTTTCTGTGGAAAGGAGCTTTTCCTTCCTCCAGGCGTGCACCACTGAGAGAAGCTTTCTATAGTCTCCATGCCTGCCATCTTTATTAGTATGCATTGGAAGGAAGCCTGTAGAGAAGAAATAGTGGGTGTGGATTCCACTTACCTCTGTTGCTCTCAGGGATTCTATTTGCTTACCCAAGCTTAAACTAAGCCTTTAGAAATTTGTTCACATTTCAGCTGGATTCCTCTTACTTGTTCATGTGTACCTGACATCCATCTTTTCCTTACATTACAGGCTCTAACACAGGTGAAGCATGCTTATGTCATGTCTTGATTTGGATTTCAGGCTACTTAGATCTCTGATGGGCTCAAGAGAAGTTATGATTTTGCTGTTTTTCTGGCTTTTTCTTGTTCTCAGAGTAGGAGTAACACTCTTTACGTATTTCTGCACTCTAGGCAGAAGCACCAAAATCCATAACTTCTCTTAATATTTAATATTTACCACCTTGTCCTTTCCCTATGTTTTGAACGAGGTCCTCCATACTATATTTGTCTTTATCCAGCCTGCATTTTTTAACTTTTTAGTGATTTTTTTAGTAATTATAGCTTGCTTCCAGGATTGCTTATATTCTGTATTTTTTCTCTTCTTAATTTATATTTGGTTCTTTTCGGTTTCTCAATTTTTATTTTTTAAGTGTGTCATTTATTCCTCTATCTTTTTGACAACATTAAATATACTTAGGTTAAAGTAATTTTTAGATCCATTATTTTCAATTCACTGGGAGTGAATTTATCTCTAGGATTATATTATTTATTATTTGATTTTTCTCAATAATAGTTTATCACTTATGCTTACTTTCTAGCCTTTTCTGAATAGTTAATTTATCTCTCTCTCTCTGTACCCATGATCTCTCTGCCACACATGTGGCAACATTGCATATCTCACCTCCATGCCAGTGGGTGACCTGACCCATTTCCAGGTTGTACAGTGGTCTCTTACCCTGCTCACAGAGCAGACCTAGGCAGAAGTCAGTGTTTTCATCCGTCCTAGTCCCTGATGTCACAGTGGAGCCTGATTCTGGTCTTTGCTGTGTGTTGGATGCTTTTCATCTCTTTTATTTGCAGCAGTTGACTTCCTTGTGGCTTTTTACATTCTTTCAGACCTAGAAGCCAGCAAGGCCTGTAGCTTTAACCTTTCTTACCACTGTGTGTTTCTCTTCTATTTTGGGCCAATGAAAATGTTTGTCCTTGAACATAATGACTGTATGGCAGTTCTTCAGATAAACAGAAACAAAGCGTATTGAATAGCATTAATAAAATATTTATTGTAAGGGATTGTGTCATGCAGTTGTGGAGACTGAAAGTCCAAGATCTATAATTGGCAAGTCTACGCAAAAGAACCAATTGTAAAGTTCCAATTCAAATCTGAAGGCCTGAGAACCAGGATAACTAATGGTGTAAGCCCCACGTCCAAGTTCAAATGCAGGAGAAGACTAAAGTCCCAGCTCAAAGACAGTGGGCAGAGAAACAGAATGCTCTCTTCTCCCACCTTTTTGTTCCATTTAGGTATTTAATGAATTGGATGAGACCTACCCACATTGAGGGGAGCAATGTTCTTTACTTACTCTATGGATTCAAATGTTGATCTCACCGAGAAACACTCTCACAGGCACACCCAGTGTGATGTTTAGCCAAATATCTGGGGCGCCCTGTGGCCCAGTCAAACTGACTTGTAAAATTCACCATCACAACTACACTGTTTCATATCATTTTTAAAAAGTTATTGATAAAAGTTTGATGTGAGAAGAGCACTTAATCATTGAACTTACTCTGCCATTTTCATTGGGAATCTAGAACAAATAAATGTTATTGCTTTATTTAGTAATAAACTTGGATAATTGTACATAGTGTATGGTTAACAATAATGCATAGAAATTTATTAAAAAGGTAATGAGTATATCTGTTATATATTGCTATATACCCTAGCTCCAGAAATTACTAGCTATGTGGTAGTTCATGAATTCTCAAATAATGTCATTTTTTTTATACTCAGTGTCTGTTTCCTCAGCTGTGCAGTGGAGATAGTAAAGAGTACCTATTTAATAGGATTATTGTGAAGATCATGTAAGGAGTTTAGACTGGTGTCTGACACATGGAAAGCTCTTGATAGCTGTTGTCTATTACTGCTACTATTATTATTACCAGTGTTTGTGTCTGTATGCAAAATTAAATGGAATATATGCCTATCTTTGTATTCAGTTACTTATTCCGAGGGCAAAGCATAGGAATTAGACTTACGCAGTCATAGCCTTGTACTTTTTACCCTGTATGTTTGTTTTCCTTATACCAGCTGCCTTGATGCAAAAATTGTGCACCAGGCTCTTTACCACTAGCCTTGTAAACCTAATCCATAAAATAATGGTCAAGTACACTTACACACACACAAAGATTCTCTTTATCATATCATGTCTTTTTTGTGTGTGTGTGTGTGTGTGTGAGATAAAGTTTTGCTCTTGTTGCCTAGGCTGGAGTTCAGTGGCCCGATCTTGGCTCACTGCAACCTCTGCCTCCTGGGTTCAAGCAATCCTCTTGCCTCAGCCTCCCAAGTAGCTGGGATTACAGGCACCTGCCACCATGCCCAGTTAATTTTTGTATTTTTAGTAGAGGTGGGGTTTCACCATGTTGAAGTCTGGTCTCGAACTCCTGACCTCAGTTGATCCACCCATCTCGGCCTCCCACAGTGTTGGGATTACAGGCGTAAGCCACCGCACCTGGCCCTATATTATGTCTTTTAAATATGACATAATATGACATTACAATTAGCTTTTAGTTTTAATAACTCTTACATATAATATATATATATGCAGACACATATATAAGCATATATATATACACACACACACATATTTGCTGCTTTAAATATTGATCGTTCATTCCAAACTTTCAATGCTTCTCTACACTACACACCAACGCAGATAAACACACATACTCACATACACAATTTAAAGATGACTTTGAATTTTATGCCATTGAACAAATAGATACTATCAGGTAGAAGTTCCTTCAACTTCCCTGCAAATTCTGCAAGTTTACTTGTGTCTGCATTTATTGCCATCCTCTTAACTTTAGTTTTCAGGCCCTTCTACATTCTCAAGAACCTTATCAACCTTCCCTTCTCTCTGTTATCAGTCTGATCCTCTCTACTTGATTCTTTCGATCAACAATTCAAAGTTAATCTCTCCAATAGTAAAAACAAAAATCAAAAAGAAAAATACCTGACCCAATTTCTCTTTGCAGCTACAAATCGATCTCTATCCTTCCCTTCACAGTCAAACTTCTGGAATGAATGTTCATGATGACTGTTTTCATTTCCTCTCCTCTAACTGACTGCTAACACACTTTAGTTTGCCTTTTGCCCTGAATTTTCCACAGCAACTGTTTCACTGAGGCCACCAATGTCCCCACTGGACACTTTACAATTCTCATTCTTATCCCCTCACCAGCATTTGCTGCTTTTCACCTCCTTTTTTCTCCTTTTTAAGATTACTTTGGTACGTACACCTTAAAAAGGTGTTATTCCACCCAGTTGTGTCAGAGGCCCTTTTCTCTTCCTTGTTTATACACTCTGATGAACTATCTCTGTTATCAATGATGCACGTGCGGACAGTTCCCAAATGTCCACAATATCCACAATGTCCACAGTACTTCCCTTCACTCCAGATCTATCATCAATAGCTAGCTGCTGTTTTCCACTTGGATTTCCCACAAGAACCTAAAATTCAACATATCCCAATAAAGCAAATTATTTTTTATTCCCCAAACTGCTATTTCTTCAGAATTGGTTATTTTAGTAAATGGTACAATAAGCTATTCAATTCCTCAGGCAGTAAATCTGGAAATGATCTCCAATGTTTTGTCTCTCTCACTTTCCTCTCCATGTCCTATCAGTTCTATACCCCGAATAACTTTCATAATTTTCCATTTACATCAATTTCCACTGCTGCCATTCTATCTACACCACCACCATCCTAGTGTGAATAATGTGAGCACCATTGAAGGACTGCAATAACCTCTTTTTAAAAAAATTATATAAATTTAAGGGGTACAAGTGCAGTTTTGTTACACAGATATATTAAGTAGTGGTAAAGTCTAGGCTTTTAGTGTAAGCATTACCTGAATAACGTACATTTTACCTGTTAAGTAGTTTCTTGTCTCTTACCCCCACCCATCCTCTCTACCTTCAAGTCTCCAATGTCTATCATTCCACACTCTGTATCCATGTGTACATATTATTTAGCTCCTACTAATAATTTACCTCCCATTATTTAGTTCTCACTGAGAACACGTGATATCTGACTTTTTGTTTCTGAGTTATTTCACTTAGGGTAATGGCCTCCAGTTTTATCTATATTGCTGCAAAAGACGTGATTTTATTATTTTTATGGCTGAATAGTGTTCTATAGTGTGTGTGTATACATTTCATTTTCTGTGTATATATTATATGTATATCTGTATATATGCACACACACAGACACATTCCATTATGTATATATACACACATTCCATTCCGACTGGTTTAAGATGATACATCATTGCGTTTTTAATTTGCATTTCTCTGATGATTAATAATGTTTGAGCATTTTTTTTTTGGTATGCTTTTTGACTATTTGTATGTCGGGTTTGAAAAATGCCTATTCATGTCTTTTGCCCCCTTTTTAATGGGGTTATTTTTCCCCTGCCTCTGGCTCCACATCTACAGGGGTTATTTTGTTATTACTGTTGTTGTGGAGTTGTTTGATTTCCTTGTAAATTGTGGATATTAGCCTCCTGTCAGATACCTAGTTTGCAAACATTTTCTCCCATTATAAAGGTCATCTGTTAACTGTGTTGATTATTTCTTTTGTTGTGCAGAAGGGTTTCAGTGTAACTGAGTCCCATTTGTCTATTTTTGTCTTTGTTGCTTGTGCTTTTGAAGTTTTACTTATTAATTTTTTGCCTAGATCAATATCCATAAGAGTTCTATAGGTTTTCTTTTAGTAGTTTTATAGTTTTGGATCTTACATTTAAGTCTTTAATCCATCTTGAGTTAACTTTCATATATGGTGAAAGGTATAGGTCCAATTTTATTCTTCTGCATATGGCAATCCCATTACCCCAGCACTATTTCTTAAAAACAGTGTCCTTCCCCAACCGTATATTTTTGGCAATTTTGTCAAAGGTCAGTTGGCTGCAGATATGTGTGCAATGACCTTTTAATAAATTTCCTTTCTTACATTTTTTTATTCATTTATTCATTGATTAAAAATATTTATGAAGTATTTACATGTGCAAGATAAACCATGTGCCAGGCATTAAATTAAATTAACGAATTAAAATAAATTAACGAATTAAAATAAACAAACAAATCTGTGAACCACTTCTCAAATAGGGCAGATGAAAATGCATAAATAAAAATTACTGGGAATCAAATGGTGATCTTGCAACAAAGGTATTACAGATGAAGTGCCAGAGAAGTTCAAAAGAAAAAGTACTACTTCCATCGTGAAGGTAAAGGAAGGAGGTTTCATGGCAGAGGAGACATTTGAACTGAAATCTACATTTTTTGGCTTGAGAGTATTGGGGTTAAAAAGATAAAGGGAAAAAAGTATTTGGAAAAGGAATGCTCAGAAAGAAGAAACCAGAGTGAAGGAAAGCAAGTAGGGTTAACGTGTATGCACATCACTAAATCTAGCATCCAGGCTGGGTGCTCAAAGGAGTTCATTGGAAGATGAGGCTGAGAAGTAAACACTTAACATAATTTATGGGGGTGCATTATTCCCACATTCTTCACCCCTCTGTACATTGCATTTGGTTGGTAACATATAAAAATAGAGGTCCAGGTAAGGTGGCTCATGCCTGTAATCCCAGCACTTTGGGAGGCTGAGGCAGGTGGATCACCCGAGGTCAGGAGTTCAAGATCATCCAGCCAGATCAACATGGTGAAACCCCATCTCTACTAAAATTACAAAAATTAGCTGGGCGCGGTGGTGCATGCCTGTAATCCCAGCTACTTGGGAGGCTGAGGCAGGAGAATCGCTTGAACCTGGGAGGCGGAGGTCGCAGTGAACCGAGATTGCACCATTGCACTCTAGCCTGGGCAAAAAAAGTGAAACTTCAACTAAAAACAAATATAAATAAATAAATAAATAGAGAGGGCCATATCTGAAATTCTTAATAAATTAAAAGAGGAAGGAGATCCAGTTGAACTCTTCAGGAATGAGGTGTGACTCAGAAAAATAAAAATGGCTCTTATGTGCACATTTTCATCATGCCTACCCACTTTAGAGCCACATTTCAACTGGCTCCTCCATCCACAGGCAATCTTTACAAAAGGGAAAATTTCTATTAGGAAATCCTTCAAGGCTGCACATTACCTTTCTGTATGTGTAGGGGCAAATAGGCAAATATCTATCACCTTCTAGTGATCAAAATGATTTAGTTAGCTCAAAGCAGCTATTACATAAACCAAAATTTTAGATATAATAATATGGGTTTGAGGTAAAGTCTAAAAGGCTCCTTTTCATAATAGCATCACACATATTGAGTACTTCTAATATATTTTCCATTGTGAGAGTACTAGAATAAATGTGAACCTGCTACTTCAGGCTTGCAACCTGATTTGTGAATTTAAAAATTATAATTATTATTTTAAGCATCAAATATAGTACATTTATTTCTCTGAAAGAGAGAAAATGAGAAAGAAATGTGAGAGGGCAATTATCTCCAACTTGAATTCTAAGATACTTAAATCATCTCTTGTTTCCTTTGCATTAAATATTTATATTGATTTCTTAATACTGTAAGGGACACTTAACAACTCTATTTATATATAAATGACTGGAAGAACACTTTTATACTTTGAACTGAACTAGATTATTAAGAAATCAGCACTTGATATTGTATAAAAAAGTATTTTGTTATTTTAATGTAGTCCATAAATTATAATTGAGCATATGAAAACAAAAGAAAAATTTACTCATTACAAGCAGGGAAATCTACTCTGAACCAAATTCTTGCCATTTTAAGTTTAAGCCAATCATCATTTTAAGAGGTATTTTCCTAAAACATTTTCTTGCTCTTTTAAAAAATCATTTAAATATATGTTTTTAGAGTTAGCTTTGAACTCCATTTATTTTCTGGATCTCATTTTTCTTTCCTTTTCTGGACAGAAACCTTACGTTTATCCACTTTTTTTTTCTTAATGAACTTAATACATCTTACTTCGTTAAACATGCTCAGTTCTCCTCCAAATTAAAAATAAATCTTTTTTTTTTTTTTTTTTGGTAGCTGGCAAGATGGCCGAATAGGAACAACTTCAGTCTGTAGCTCCTAGTAAGATCAATGCAGAGAGTGGGTGATTTCTGCATTTTCAACTGAGGTACACAGCCCATCTCATTGGGAATGGTTAGACAGTGGATGCAGTCCATGGAGGGTGAGCCGAAGCAGGGTGGTGTGTCATCTCAACCCGGAAGTGCAAAGGGTCAGGAAACTCCCTCCCCTAGCCAAGGGAAGCCCTGAGGGACTGTGCCATGAGTAACAGCCCAGATACTACACTTTTCCCACAGTCTTCACAACCTGCAGACCAGGAGATTCCCTCAGTTGCCTACACCACCAGGGCCCTGGGTTTCAAGCACAACACTGGGTGGCCATTTGGGCAGACACTGAGTTAGGTGGAGGAGTTTTTTTCATACCCCAGTGGCGCCTGGAATGCCAGTGAGACAGAACCATTCAATCCCCTAGAAAGGGGGCTGAAGTCAGGGAGCCAAGTGGTCTAGCTCAGTGGCTCCCACTCCCACGGAGCCCAGCAAGCTAAGATCCACTGGATTGAAATTCTTGCTGCCAGCACAGCAGTCTGAAATTGACATGGGACTCTTGAGCTTGATGCAAGGAGGGGAGTCCACCATTACTGAGGCTTGGGTAGGTGATTTTCACCTCAAGTGTAAACAAAGCCAACTGGAAGTTCAAACTGGGTGGAGCCCACCACAACTCCACAAAGCATCTGTAGCCAGACTGCCTCTCTAGATTCCTCCTCTCTGGGCAGGGCATCTCTGAAAGAAAGTCAGCAACCGTAGTCAGGGGCTTATAGATAAAACTCCCATTTCCCTGAGACAGAGTACCTGGGGGAAGGGGCGACTGTGGGCACAGCTTCAGTAGACTTAAATGTTCCTGCCTGCCGGCTCTGAAGAGAGCAGTGAATCTCCCAGCACAGCACTTGAACGCTGCTATGGGACAGATGCCTCCTCAAGTGGGTCCCTGACCCCTGTGCCTCCTGACAGGGAGACACCTCCTAGCAGGGGTCAGCAGACACCTCATACAGGAGAGCTCCTGCAGGCATCAGGTAGATGCCCGTCTGGGACAAAGCTTCCAGAGGAAGGAGGAGGCAACAATCTTTGCTGTTCTGCAGTCTCCACTGGTGAAACCCGGGCAAACAGGGTCTGGATTGGATCTCCAGCAAACTCCAGCAGACCTGCAGCAGAGGGGTCTGACTATTAGAAGGAAAACTAACAATCAGAAAGGAATAGCATCAACATCAACAAAAAGGACGTCCACACAAAAACCGCATCCAAAGATCACCAACATCAAAGACCAAAGGTAGATAAATCCAGGAAGATAAGGAAAAACCAGTGCAAGAAGGCTGAAAATACCAAACACCACAACTTCTTCTCCTCCAAAGGATCATAACTCCTCGCCAGCAAGATAACAAAACTGGAAGGAGAATGAGTTTGATGAATTGACAGAAGTAGGCATCAGAAAGTTGGTAATAACAAACTCCTCCGAGCTAAAGGAGCATATCCTAACCCAATACAAGGAAGCTAAGGACATTGAAAGAAGGTTAGACAAATTGCTAACTAGAATAATCAGTTTAGAGAAGAACATAAATGACTTGATGGAGCTGAAAAACACACCATGAGAACTTCATGAAGCATACACAAGTATCAATAGCTGAATCAATCAAGCAGAAGAAAGGATATCAGAGATTGAAGATCAGCTTAATGAAATAAAGTGTGAAGGCAAGACTAGAGAAAAAAGAATGAAGAGAAATAAAGCCTCCAAGAAATATGGGGCTATGTGAAAAGACTAAACCTACATTTGATTGGTGTACCTGAAAGTGATGGGGAGAATGGAACCAAATTAGAAAACACTCTTCAGGATGTTATCCAGGAGAACTTCCCCAACCTAACAAGGCAGGTCAACATTCAAATTTAGGAAATACAGAGAACACCATAAATATACTCCTGAAGAAGAGCAACCCCAGGACACATAATTGTCAGATTCACCAAGGTTGAAATGAAGGAAAACATGTTAAGGGCAGTCAAAGAGAAAGGTTGGGTTACCCATAAATGGAAGCCCATCAGACTAACGTGGATCACTCTATAAAAACACTACAAGCCAGAAGAGAGTGGGGGTCAATATTCAACATTCTTAAAGGAAAGAATTTTCAACCAAGAATTTCATATCCAGCCAAACTAAGCTTCATAAGCAAAGGAGAAATAAAATCCTTTATAGACAAACAAATGCTGAGAGATTTTGTCACCACCAGGCTTGCCTTACAAGAGCTCCTGAAGGAAGCAGTAAATATGGAAAGGAAAAACTGGTACCAGCCACTGCAAAAACATACCAAATTTTAAAGAGCATCAACACTACGAAGAAACTGCATCAACTAACGGGCAAAATAACCAGCTAGTATCATAATGACAGGATCAAATTCACACATAACAATTTTAACCGTAAATGTAAATGGATTAAATGCTCCAACTAAAAGACACAGACTGAAAAGTTGGTTAAAGAGTCAAGACCCATCCATGTGTTATATTCAGGAGACCCATCTCACATGCAAAGACATACATAGGCTCAAAATAAAGGGATTGAAATGTACCAAGCTAATGAAAAGCAAAAAAGGAGCAGCAATTTTGATCCCAGTCTCTGATAAAACAGACTTTAAACCAACAAAGATCAAAAAAGATAAAGAAAGGCATTACATAATGGTAAAGAAATCAATGCAAGAAGAAGAGCTAACTGTCATAAGTGTATGTGCACCCAGTACAGCAGCACCCAGATTCATAAAGCAAATCCTTAGAGACCTACAAAGAGACTTAGACTCTCACAAAATAGTAGTGGGAGAAATTAACACCCCGCTGTCAATATTAGACAGCTCAACAAGATGGAAAGTTAACAAGGATATTCAGGACTTGAACTCAGCTCTGGACCAAGCAGACCTAATAGACATCTACAGAACTCTCCGCCCCAAATCAACAGAATATACATTCTTCTCAGCACCACAATGCTCTTATTCTAAAATTGGCCAATATTGGAAGCAAAACACTCCTCAGCAAATGCAAAAGAACAGAAATCATAACAAACAGTCTCTGAGACCACAGTGTAATCAAATTATAACTCAGGATTAAAAAATTCACTCAAAACCTCACAACTACATGGAAACTGAAGAACCTGCTCCTGAATGACTACTGGGTAAAGAATGAAATTAAGGCAGAAATAAATAAGCTTTTTGAAACCAATGAGAACAAAGACACAACGTACCAGAATCTCTGGGACACAGCTAAAGCAGTGTTTAGAGGGAAATTTATAGCACTAAATGCCCACAGGAGAAAGCAGGAAAGATCTAAAATTGCCACAGTTAAAAGAACTAGAAAAGAAAGAGCAAATTCAAAAGCTAGCAGAAGATAAGAAATAACTAAGATCAGAGCAGAACTGAAGGAGATAGAGACATGACAAACCCTTCAAAAAAAATCAATGAATCCAGGAGCTGGTTTTTTGGAAAGATTAACAAAATAGACAGACTGCTAGCCAGGTTAACAGAGAGGAAAAAAGAGAAGAATCAAATGGACACAATAAAAAATGACAAAGGGGATAACACCGCTGATCCCCCAAAAATACAAACTACCATCAGAAAATACTGTAAGTACCTCTATGCAAATAAACTAGAAAATTTAGAAGAAATGGATAAATTCCTGGACATATACACCCTCCCAGGACTAAACCAGGAAAAAATAGAGTCCCTGAATAGAACAGTAACAAGTTCTGAAATTGGGGCAGTAAATAACAGCCTACCAACCAAAAAAAACACAGGCCCAGACAGAATCATAGCCAGATTCTACCAGAGGTGCAAAGAGGATGCAAAGAGGAGCTGGTACCATTCCTTCTGAAGCTATTCCAAACAACAGTAAAAGAGGGACTACTCCGTAACTCATTTTATGAAGCCAGCATTATCCTGATTCAAAAACCTAGCAGAGACACAATAACAATAACAAATCAGGCCAATATTCCTGATGAACATCAATGCAAAAATCCTCAATAAAATATTGGCAAACTGAATCCAGCAGCACATCGAAAAGCTTATCCACCACAATCAAATCAGCTTCATCCCTGGGATGCAAGGCTGGTTCAACATATGCAAATCAATAAAAGTAATCCATCACATAAACAGAACCGATGACAAAAACCACATGATTAATTCCATAGGTGCAGAAAAGGCCTTTGATGAAATTCAACACCCCTTCACGCTAAAAACTGTCAATAAACTAGCTATTGATGGAATGTATCTCAAAATAATAAGAACTATTTATGACAAACCCACAGCCAGTATCATACTGAATGGGCAAAAGCTGGAAGCTTTCCCTTTGAAAACGGGCACAAGACAAGGATGCCCTCTCTCACCACTCCTATGCAACATAGTATTGGAAGTTCTGGCCAGGACAATCAGGTAAGAGAAAGAAATAAAGGGTATTCTAATAGGAAGAAAGAAAGTCATATTGTTTCTGTTTGCAGATGACATGATTGTACACTTAGAAAACCCCATCGTCTCAGCTCAAAATCTCCTTAAGCTGATAAGCATCTTCAGCAAAGTCTCAGGATACAAAATCAGTGTGCAAAAATCACAAGCATTCCTATACACCAATAACAGACAAACAGAGAGCCAAATCATGAGTGAACTCCCATTCACAATTGCTTCAAAGAGAATAAAATACCTAGGAATCCAACTTACAAGGGATGTGA
>NW_012106064.1:1844382-1850952 GCF_000951045.1 Mandrillus leucophaeus | reverse complement strand
TGCTTCAAAGAGAATAAAATACCTAGGAATCCAACTTACAAGGGATGTGAAGGACCTCTTCAAGGAGAACTACAAACCACTGCTCAACGAAATAAAAGAGGACACAAACAAATAGGAAAATATTCCATGCTCATGGGTAGGAAGAATCAATATTGTGGAAATGGCCATACTGCCCAAAGTAATTTATAGATTCAATGCTATCCCCATCCAACTACCATTGACTTTTTCACAGAATTAGAAAAAAACTACTTTAAATGTCATATGGAACCATAAAAGAGCCCATATAGCCAAGACAATCGGAAGTAAAAAGAACAAAGCTGGAGGCATCACGCTACCTGACTTCAAACTATGCTACAAGACTACAGTAACAAAAACAGCATGGCACTGGTACCAAAACAGATATGCAGACCAATGGAACAGAACAGAGACCTCAGAAATAACACCACACATCTACAACCATCTGATCTTTGATAAACCTGACAAAAATAAGCAATGGGGAAAGGATTCCCTATTAATAAATGGTGTTGGGAAAACTGGCTTGCCATATGCAGAAAACTGAAACTGGATCCCTTCCTTAGCCTTATACAAAAACTAACTCAAGATGGATTAAAGACTTAAATGTAAGACCTAAAACCATAAAAACCCTAGAAGAAAACCTAGGCAATACCATTCAGGACATAGGCACGGGCAAAGACTTCATGACTAAAATATCAAAAGCAATGGCAACAAAAGCCAAAATTGACAAATGGGATTTTATTAAACTAAAGAGCTTTTGCACAGCAAAAGAAACTATCATCAGAGTGAACAGGCAACCTACAGAATGGGAGAAAAATTTTGCATCTATCCATATGATAAAGGGCTAATATCCAGAATCTACAAAGAACTTATACAAATTTACAAGAGAAAAAAAAAATCAAAAAGTGGGCAAAGGATATGAACAGACACTTCTCAAAAGAAGTCATTTATGCAGCCAACAAACATATGATAAAAAGCTAATCATCACTGGTCATTAGAGAAATGCAAATCAAAACCGCAACGAGATATCATCTCATGCCAGTTAGAATGGCAATCATTAAAAGTCAGGAAACAACAGATGCTGAAGAGGATGTGGAGAAATAGGAACACTTTTACACTGTTGGGAGTGTAAATTAGTTCAACTATTGTGGAAGACAGTGTGGTGATTCCTCAAGGATCTAGAACCAGAAATACCATTTGACTCAGTAATCCCATTACTGGGTATATACCCAAAGGATTATAAAGCATTCTACTATAAAGACACATACAGACGTATGTTTACTGTAGCACTGTCCACAGTAGCAAAGACTTGGAACCAACTCAAATGCCCATCAATGATAGACAGGATAAAGAAAATGTGGCACATATACACAGTGGAATACTACGCAACCATAAAAAGGATGAATTCATGTCCTTTTCAGGGACATGGATGAAGCTGGAAACCATCATTCTCAGCAAAGTAACACAGGAACAGAAAACCAAACACCACATGTTCTCACTCATAAGTGGGAGTTGAACAATAAGAACACATGGACACAGGGAGGGGAATGTCACACACTGGGGCCTCTCAGGGGGTGGGGGCACTAGGGGAGGAATAGCATTAGGAGAAATATCTAATGTAGATGACGGGTTGATGGATGCAGCAAACCACCTTGGCATGTGTATACCTATGTAACAAACTTGCATGTTCTGCACATGTATCCCAAAACTTAAAGTATAATAATAAAAATAAAATAAAAGCACAAAAAAATCATTTTTTTCTTGATGACTTTACCTTTTATGGTGAAAAGCCTAATCTTATTATCTTTCTGGATGATTTAAATTTCTATGCTTTATCAGTATACTCATTTACATCACTTCCTTCATTTGTTCATTTTATTCCTTCAAAACAAATATGCACTGAATTTCAGTCAGTCCTTGCTCCCTTCCTTCACTAAGTTTCCATTGCCCTCTTTAATTCACTTGTGTTGTTTGTGTCCTACTTTGGTTATTTGTATATGTGTTTTGTTTAACCTTCTAATTAAAAGTTCTTTGAGGATAGTGTCTCTGCTTTGTGTATTTTTATGTCTTCTGAATATCTAATCAATTGCTTGGACAAGTCTCTTCAATAAAGCACAGAATATATACAAGGCATTAATTTCTAGAATTTCTATCTTAACAGGCAGGGATAGAGAAGGAATTAAAGTAACATAAACAAATTGAACAGAGATTCAGAGGTGGGAAGCCACGATTTATAGTTTTGCAGACTCAAGAATCCACTTTTGCAAGACTGAAGGAACTGGAAAGAGGCTAAAAGGAGAAAACCTGGGAGTAGCATGTGGTGAACTATGATTATGGCTGAAGTTAAAGTTTGACCAGCAAATTGTTTCACCTTTCTTCTTTTGGTAAACACCCTAGGCTTTTCCTACATCGGCCTTTACTGTATGTGTAAATCTTGTTGGGCTCCCTTACCTCATACAAGGGTACATCATGTGTCCTGCACTTGGTCAATAAAATTAACCCCATCTTCAGTCACAGAAAGGAATGTGTGACCCAAGCAAAATCATTTTAAGTCCTCCATAGGATTTCTTTTCTGTAGTTAACAAGGTAATTTTCCCTGGGGATGCTGCCCTGAAGAGTAGGTCTGGAATTGCGGACAGGCATCCTGCCCCAAAGGTGAAGAGAGGCTTCCTGAAAATAAAAGCAAGCCAAGGAATAAAGAAAAGGAAAGGAGAAAAACTTAAGGACTTCAGTTAAGGGTCTGAATACAATCAGGGTGAGAGCTAAATGCATCCTCAACTTCTCAGTTAGGTAACTGAGTTTGGGAGTTTGCTTTTTTTTTTTTTTTACTTAATTGGGCCTGAGTTGAGTTTCTATCACTTTCATTATAAAGAGGATGGGTGATGTTGAAAGATGTCTGTATTTTTTACAATGAAATGAAGATCATTAAATATTTTAAGAAAAATAGTAATGTACTATTCGATTTTTTTGTTGTTGTTGTTGCTACATAGTTCAGACACCCTTTCATCTCTTTTGTGTACTATTGCAATAATTTCATAACTAGCTTCCCTGCCTTTGGTTTTGCCTCTCCTTCCGTATTCCACTCCCCATGCTGCTACAGACAGACTTTTCTAGAAAGCAAATATGATCACACAATTTCCTTGCTTAAAACTCCCCCACTGACTCTGTTTGAAGGGTCAGGTCCAAACTTAATTGTCTGATACACAAGTCCCCTCATTATCTGACCCTGGTTACATACAAGCTCATTTATTTCCCCTCACCTACATACCTCTCCATGCTGTAGCTAAATTGAGCTGCTTGCCTTTAAGAACACATTTTGTTCTCTAGTGAGCTCATGTCTTTAAATATGTTAGTCTTCTGCTTGGAATATCCTTCCCTAGGAAGTCCTTTTGGATTAAGAATGAGGGTATCATAAGATCTAGGTAGGATGCTACCTCAGAGATATTGTACACTTCAAGTGGGAAGAGACCATGTCTCATAGTTCCTTTGATTCTTCAATAATGCAGTAAAAGGTACAGTTAGGCACTCAAAGGACTGATGAGTGAAAACTCATTTACTGAATTACATTTTCTCAGGAATGTACTTAACTGTATGTAAACACAGAAATACAAACTTCCAGGACTTAAATGTGATTGACATGAGAGAATGTAGTGTAAATAAACTTTACTAGCATACATACACACAAAACACAATCTTAACTTTCTTAAGAGCTATATACATAGTGCATTGTAAGTGTGATTTTAGGCTTAAATGCTTCTATACATTTCAAGTTCTTAAATAATTACCAAAAACGTACTTTAGAACCTAAAACACACACACACACACACACACACACACACACACACACCCTAGATACACAGTTGAAAGAACTAAAACTCTGGGAAATGAGCAAATGTGCAAACTGTCATATAATAAAGTACCATTGGCTCTTAAATGAGCAAAGTATCTTTGAAAATATGGCACAATTGGTTTATGAAAACATTTGAGGCTAATATATGCTTATTCTGAAAATTATCTAAAAAAAGTGGGGTCCATGTCCCATAAGTATAACTTTAATGTATTTTATGTAAGACATACATTTAAAAAATTGTTTTCCAAGGACATCTGAGAAAATTCCTATGTCTTTATGCTCAATTTTTAGCTAAAGTTAGAGATAGTCTATAATTATGCCCTGGAAATTTATTATTGACTCAATTTGGCTTCACACATTAATTGAACTACTTTTAGAGCACCAAAATGAGTCAGGCATACTGTTAGGTATATGGCATACAGCAGTAAACAAAACAAATTAAATTAAGTCCCTGATCTCATGGTACTTATCTTCTGGTGGGTGAAAAAAGCTGGCAAGCAAACAAATAAATATAATCAGATTATAATAAGTATGTTCAAGCAAATTCAAGAATTTAAGAAGGCAGAGAGTGAATGGGGAGGAGAATGCTATTTTAGATAACAGAGTCAGGGGAGATTTTTAAAAATTATTGATTTAGAAATGGGGTCTTGCTATGTTCTCAAGGCTAGTCCTGAACTCATAGGCTCAAACCATCCTCCCAACTCAGTTTCCTAAGTAGCTGACTGCAGGAGTATGCCACCATGCCCGGCAATATTTCTTTGAAGGTAACACTTGAGCAGAGACCTATACGAATGAGGGATGGAGCCTATAGATATCAGGAGGAAGAGAGGTCTGGGAAGAAGGAATAGATATGTACAAGCTCCTGAGTGAGATATTATTTGATACCTTGTAAACAAGGGAAACAAACGATCCAGAAATAATGATGACACAAGATAGGCTGTGCTATTGCATTATGGGAGGTGCAAATTAGTGACAGAAGAAGGGAAAATGAAAATAATTTCAGCTCAGGGGATCTTTAAGATAACATTTTTGGTAGTTTTCCAATAGGTAGAGACGGTGATTTGGATAGTCCAAAATAGAGATATGTGGGATTGAAAGCCTGTTGAGCTTTGGTTCTTAGGATAAGAAGTTTGTATTTCACATGATAGAAAGTACAGGTTTATTAAAGGGTTTCAGAAATGGAGTTTGTCTTGTTTAGGGCTAGATAAAAACAGGATGGATTTAGACAAGCTGTATAAACCATATGTGGTAGAGGGTTGGTGTGTGAATAGACTAGAGCTGGAGACCATGTGGATTCTGGTTAACTGGATATAATGTTAGTGACCCTAAAAGTCAGGTTCCATCTTGTTAGTATTAATAATATCTATATATTTTGTCCAGGTTATAATAAAACATTACCAGGAAGCTGTGCAGGGGGTCCACTTGGCAATGCTACAACTCAAAGACTATTTGGCTCTGTTTTTTCTTTTAGAACAGAAATATGAGCCGTCATTGCCCTATAAACTCTTTCTCAGTATATTATTTATATTTAACCAATTTTAAATAAAATACATATAATTTATAAGGAAACTTGCAAAATAATTTCATCTAAGCATCACATTTTATTAATATTTTTTTCTTCCTAAATGCCTTGAGAAAGAAAAACAACATGCTAATCTCCTGCTGTGGGTCTTTGGGATTTTCCAAAGAATGAGTAATATTCCTGCTTTTTCTTTAAGAGAATATGCTATTTAATTTTCCTTATATAAGTAATTACTAAAGAAAAACATCTTTCCACTTGATGATCTCTGGACTGAAAGCATACTGAGTCTACACACTACTCTATTGAGGTGTCCGAGGTACAATATGCTATTTACACTTAAGCCTAGCTTTCTTTTTCAATATTTTCATTTTCATTCCTGGGAAAAACAAATTTTAACATCACAATGATTAGGTAATAGATACATGCTTATAAAGTTGATTTCTCTACTTCTCTAGTGGTTTTCCCCTATTCTCACTCAATAGATGTATTTTCATACTAAGATTCTTTTTGAGCAAACATTTTCAGAAAATGCTAACACTCTGCCTATTTGCTATATTGAAGTCTCCTTCTAAATTTACAAAGGAGCAGACATGTGTAGGCAAGCTTCATAGGGTTTTTATTTGTGTTTGACTTTCCAGGGTTCCAGTATTCATTTCAAACAATTCTTGACATGGTGAAAGGCAGTACACACAAGCACCATTAATGTCACAACCTAGAAGGCCACATGATTTTCAATGTAAGTTGGATCAAGTCTTCTATATTTTACTGATGCCTTCATCACTTATTCACATGTTTAATGTCTTCTTTTTTATGTCATCATTCACATCTAATATGTTTAGTCTAATATTAAGGTTAATTAATAGAAGACAAATATACCATAAGAAAAACAAAAGGCAAGGCTGAGCACTGTGGCTCACACCTCTAATCCCAGCACTTTGAGAGGTGGAGGCAGGAAGATCACTTGAGGTTGGGAGTTCGAGACCAGCTCGACCAACATGGAGAAACTCCGTCTCTACTAAAAATACAAAATTAGCCGGGCATGGTGGTACATGCCTGTAATCCCAGCTAATTGGGAGGCTGAGGCGGGAGAATCGCCTGAACCCGGGAGGTGGAGGTTGCGGTGAGCCGAGATTGTGCCATTGCACTCCAGCCTGGGCAACAAGAGCGAAACTCTGCCTAAAAA
>NW_012106064.1:1756489-1844332 GCF_000951045.1 Mandrillus leucophaeus | reverse complement strand
AAAAAAAAAAAAAAAAAAAAAAAAAAAAAAAAAAAAAAAAGAAAAGAAAAGAAAAAAAAAAGGAAGGAAGGACCTAGGAATCACTCTAAAATCACTAATGACTTCCTGGTTATAGATACCATATATTGCCAGCAAATGTCATTATCAGTTTTTAACACTAATCTCAAATATCCATACACATACACGCATGTGTGTTTGTGTTTGAATCAGAAGAGAAAACATACCATGAAGATACTAAAAATAGAAGCATCTACGAATTACATAATTTGTGTGCCAAGTGCTTCACATGCATTATTTTGGATAATCCTTACAACAATTCTACAAGGTAGGGACCATTATTATCTCCATCTTGCAGAGGTGAAATTCGAAGTTTAAGAAGATTAAGTGACATGGACCAGGCAATTACAAATTAAGTGTCAATCCAGGATTCAAACTCAGGCAATCTGATTCCAGAGTCCCAGCCCTTAACTACATACCAACAAAAGAAAAATAAAGTAAAAAACAAAACTTCTTGCTATGTAATTGCTTTTGAGATCAAATGGTAGGGGATGGGTTTACTTCCTTAATAGGGTTTGATTGGGATAGTGGGAAAAAAAATGAGCAAGGAGGTTTGGCTCATTCGACTGTATGTACAGATTGTGATAAATGCTGTTTGTGTGACAATTCATTTTGTTAAAATGCTTAGGCTTTTTGTAAAACTAACTCATAGGAATGAGGTAATAATGGCCAGCTGATAAAGTGTAGCCATGAAAATAATGAAAAAGAACCCACAATAGAACCATTTAAAATTAATCTCCTACTAAAAATAACAAATATTGGAAGTGAAAAATGCTTAGTTACTACCTTTAGGACTCTGATATTAACCTCAGCAAATACAGTTAGGAAGTGGTGCCTACAGCCTTGGGATACAAGAGAGTATATAAAATATCATGTTATGTAAATTATAATGGAGAACTTTATAGAATCATCCTTTTTTATTCTTCACTTGTCAAAATCATATCCTATATCAAGTTAAGTTAATTATGTAATCTCATGAAAATTAACAGGACCCATTTAGCTACTTTCACAAATATTGAAATAGATACTTACTTCTCAACTTTCTTAGGAAATTCCAGACAAATTTCAAAGGGTTCAGGTTGTCAAATGAGACAAACTTGTGCAAGTTGGGCATGGTACACCTGTTACCAAGAATCAGATGTATGTTTCAGTAGAACGAAACCTCACTTTCTTGGGAGCATTACAGAAATCTGCTGGATTTGTCAACATATAGCCTAAAATTTAAAGTTAAAAAAAAGAAAAAAAAAATGACAAGATAGACTGGATTCTAAAACGATATTAAGACAATGTGGTACTGAATTTCCTCCAAGCCAAAGGAACGTCTTATTTAAGACTGTTTTTTTAAAAATCAGAGCGGAAATGGTAGAACCTTTGTTTCTTACTTACCAGTATTAATTAATAAATGAGCGATACTCAAGGGCCACTGCAGTCTAAATGTTAAACTTCCTTTCTTTTACTTGAATTGTACAGATTAAAGCATACGTAAGATTGAGAAATATGAAGCAAGCTCTTAAATGGTGAGAAAAAAAACATATCTCTAGTTCACGTGTCACTTATAGCGATTTGCTACTGCTAGGTTTTCCTTTGGGTTACGATTATTACAGGTGGCAATCAGTTAACTTAGTGGTTCTGTAGGCACCGCCCTATCTTCAACTCACTTGCATTTAAAAATTCACACAGAGAGGCTAGTGGGAGGCGGGTAGGTGTAAACAATGTGCTATAGTGAGTCACACCCGTCACAAAAGCCAACAATGATTAGCTGTGATTTTTTAAAAATCACCTATCCAGCGGCAGAAGCTGTGGGCACAGCCAGGAGGGAGAGGCCAAAGGCAGTGGCGTTGCGTTTACGCTACTCGCACGGAACAGGCTACGGCCAACGAACGCTTCAATTCAGAGATTACTCTGCCTCTAGCTGGAGGAAGCAGAGGAAACAGAGGGGAGTTTGGTGGCAAGAGATTTACCAAAAAGCTGGGGGGTGGGCGGGGGGAAGAAGAGGCACAGTGGAAGGCTGTTGCCTCCAACTCCGCTCTCTCCGTCACCAAGACGAAAACGCCTGGAACCCAAGCACAACGACGCCGAGAACACTGAAACTCAGAGCGTCCGAGGCCTCGCGTCTGGACGGCCGTGCCGGTTCACTCACACGCCGCTCTGAGTGGTTTGGCGAACGCCACACGTGACTCCCTGGGCCCTTCACCCCTCCTGCCGCCGCGGGCGCTGCGGGAGCTGCGGGCGGAGGACGCTCGCTACCGCGGGAGGAGTGAGGGAGGAGGGCGGAACTTGTAAAGGGAGGGACCATTACCAGCACCAAGTCTGCCACCGCAGGACCCGCGCCCCCGAAGCCCACCCCCCACCAAGATCGCGCCTCCAACCGGCGGGAGGGGCGCGCAGGGGAGGGGACGCTGTGCAATAAAACGGGCGGGGAGGGGGAGGCAGGGGAGGGAGTCCTGGCTCTGAGGGGGCAGGATTGGGTCTGGAGGATGGTCTGGCTTGATTCAGACTCCTGCACCCGACAACGCCACGGAGTGAAGGGAGAGGGAGAGAGAGAAGGTGGCAGTGTGTGTGCGCGCGTGTACGTGTGTGTGCGTGTCTACAGGTAGCAGTGGCGGCGGCGGCGGCGGCGGGGACCGGAGCAGGGGACGCATCTGCAGCCACCTCCCCGCCTATGATTTTCGGAGGCGATTGCTCACTTAGCTGAGGATCTGTAGCCCCGGGAGATCTTCTCATCCTCTCCATTTCCAAGCTTCATAGGTGTCTTCCAGTTTCAAGTGTGTGTTTTGGGTATTTTATTTTTAATTTTTTTCCTTCTCCCTCTAAATCTTCTCGGAAATTCTGCATGTTGAAGCAGGTGGCTCCTGGTACGAAATCTCTGGATACATTTGGCTTGCCAAGTTTTGCTCTTCGCTGTCCCCTCCCGCTTACAGAAGCATCTGTGGTGCTTTTCTTTTTGGATTTACATGCAGAAAACGTATATATGTTTATATACCGACCGCATAATATATAAATACATATACGCGTGCCCAAGCGCCTGGTTTTCGTCTCTCCTCCCTACGAAGCGGAATGTTTTGGAGCCGATGGATAACAAGAACACGATTAACATTCTTTTGAGCTTGTTTTTTAAAAGGGGGAGGGAGCGTGAAGAATTGTTTAACATTCGGCCATCGTTTGGCTGCACACTAAACACCACGAAGTATTTATGGTTGCAGATCAGGTGCAAACGGGGCTTAGAGAGAAAGGTAAGGGAGCTTCCTGCGTCCGCCGAGCTCCGGCGTTAACCTTAATCCCGGGGACTGCCGAGAACTTCCTACTCCCTGCCTCTCCTTCGCCTTCCCCACCTTCCACCCACCCTTCCCTGCTCTCTCTCTCTTCTGTAAACTCAACCCTTTTCCAATCCCATTGGGGTGGGGGTGGGGGGTGCTGGAAGTGTAATCGTCTATTAGAGTTTAAATGCGTCTCTCTTTCCCAGGCGAGTAACTGAGTTTTCCAATCGCCTTTCTGGTGGTTATAGGAAATGAATTTTGTCCTTTATAAAAAATAATGCTACCTAAATAAGTGTTTTAAACATCTGCAGGTTCCAGTCCCTCACCCTATCCTCTGATGAAAATAAAAGCAATAAAAAATAATGAACTTTAATAAACTGGGTGGTTTTTTTTTTGTTTTTTTGTTTTTTGTTTTTTTCAGCGTTGGGGTTCATGGAAGCTCCCAAACGCTTTTTTTTTTTTTTCCATTTAAAAAGAAAGATAACCAGCAAACAAACCAGTATCTCAGGAGTCCACAGCGGAGGAGATTCGGCTTCCGTTTCTGCATAAAACCAATACATTTTACTTGGAGGGTAATTTGCCAGAGTTGAGCGAGACGAAGCCGTGTCTAAATAAGTGCATGCCACTAAATTTCCTTTTAAATCCACCTTTTACACCATGGCCAGTCGCTTGTTTAACTCCCGTTCAAGGGACATGGTTTTCAGACCTGACCTTTTGGGGAGATGTGGGAACTTCCCCTCATTTCTTCTTATGTCCCTCTAACCTCCTTCCTCCTCCGCGCGGCATCTCTAGCCCTGGCAGTTTGTAAATTGCCCGTTTTGCCCACCCTCCTGGTGGGCGTTTTCTCCCCCACTCCACTCCTGCCCCCTCTGTCCTTTCTTCATTGGCGTCTTTGGAGCAGATGCATCTTCTTTTTTCTTGGGCTCACTCTCCCGTTTACCCCTCAGTCCTCCCACCCGCGACTCCCCACTTGCCCCAGCTCTTCTCGCCGCTCCTCCCCGCCTCCCCGCGGCGGGTTGACCCTTCAATCTCGAGTCCCGGCCTGTGGGTGGGCGGGGGGGGCGCCGCGGCTGTGAGCAGAGGATCAGGCGGCGGCGCGGAGAGCGCGCCCGGGCGGCCAGCGCCGAGCGTGCGGAGCTGGCGTGGGGAGACACGGCAGGAAAGGCGAGCCGGGGTGGGTGATGAGAGGCCGGGAGAGCCCGTCCGAGCCGGAGAGACCGGAGAGAAGGGAGCGAGCGAGTGTGCGGCGCGCACGCTGCCAGAGCCCGGGCGGAGTGCAGTGGCCTCCAAAGCCTTAGAGCGGCGCCCCAGTCACTGCAGCTCTTCACCCTAGAGCTGTGCCCTGGGAACACAGAGACCAAGAGCATGGAAATCGGCTGAGAGGTACAAAAGAAATAAGGAACAGATTACGAGAAAGCGGGGAGGGTTTCCTGGCGAAATACGGAGGCTGAGCAGATGGAGGAACAATGCCGCCTCCAGAAGAAAACCCTTGCCTGAACCCTCGGCGGAGCGCAGAGGTGCTGCTTTCAGCCTTCTGCTCTCCCCAGGCCCTCCGGCTAGTTCTGGGGTTGGTTCCGCCTATTAGTTTGACAGGGATAAGAAAGTTGCTCTTCTTCCCCACAACGTTTCCTGCGAGGTGGTTTTCAGATCTGTGTGGTTCCGGTCAAGATGTCACTCCCTAGATCCCCCGCGTTGAGCAACTAATATATTATGCATTATTGGGCAATAAGCTCTCCTGGGAAGAGAAGGTATTCCAAACATTTAAACCGTTCTCCATCGACGCCTGCCCGCCTCAACACAATATCTTGTGAGTAGAAATGAAAAACCACCTGAATTTAAAATTATTTAGGTTAAGATTTTGCATTGGGAATAATTTCTTCCAGAGGAGGCTGTTAGTGTGTTATAGAGATGAGGGATATTGCATGTTCAATATTTGATTCATTTGTGATAATTCTAAATCATGAACAGTTGGCCTCCACAAAGGTACTGTTTCTTTTTGCATTTCCAGGGCCATAGTGATACATGTAGGATTTGGGAAACGTGAATTCGTATAGTTAACCCAGTATCTGTTACTCTGCATTTTTACAGGTAGTTAATATACTCATTTTCCCTCTTTTTATACTTAAACTCCGGTAGACTATTTTTGCTTAAATCAATTGAGTTGTCATGCTGTACATGAAAATTACAGGGTCTTAATGCATTTCTCACAATTAATTGTGCTCAATTATTAATAGGATCATAGATATTAAAATGTCACTGAGAAAGGGTATGTGTACCTATGTTTGAGTGTAAAACCTATAAAATGTCTCAGCATTTCCATCAGCCATTGTAACCTAGCAGAACACGAGGTTTTTGAAATGAGCTCAGAAGCAAGGGCCATTCATGTATTTAAAATGTTAAATGTTAAATGCAAAAACATTAAATTTACTGTGCCTTTGGCAGAGAATGAATCTAAGTCTACTTGCATTGCAGAGTGATTGAGTGATTCACAGAGAAAGTGGAAGTTAATCATTACTCAGGCCTTCTGATTACATGGTTTGATTAAAAGAAGTAACTGTTTTCTGTAAGCCTGCTATTCTGCAGTTAGTCTTCCCAATCCTCTTAACATAAGCAGAAATTGAGGGAGTCAATCTTTCAGTAGATTCTACTAGAGTTCCAGTAGTGTGGAGTAAGAAAAGCTTCTTTAGTTCCCCTCCTTCCCATTGTCTCCCTTCTTCCACCCCCAAAGTACTTGCTGTCAATCTTTTCTTTATTCCCTCAGTGTAGTTTTACTTTGTGAAATTTTCCACTTACATTTAGTAATAACATACTTTCAAATGTAAAGGTTTGAATGGCTTTGAAGTTGAAGGTGAAATATACACTTACAGAAGGTAGGCTGAGAACTCTGTTGGTTTCATTTGCAGAGGGTTGGAAAGCCTGATGACCCTATGCATCCCTGGATGACTTTCTTGGATCACTCTCTGAAGTCTCTTCCAACTCTGAAATTCTTATATTTTATTCCGCTTTTACTATTTTCACATGGTTATCCAGTGGCAGGATCTACATATCCCTTCAAATTACATTAAACTGGCTGTTTAGGGTTTTCTTTATAGGATGATTAAGTAGCTAGAACTAGAAAATACAGTTATAAATCTAAGATAAGAGTGTTTTATAAAATTTTTCACATAAATTTTAATGTTCTTGACAACTTTTTGTGAGACAATACTAATACAGATATAGCTATGAGGGACACATATCTCTCTGGGTTTTCACGGGTTGAAACAAATAGTTTTTAACATAGTAATGGTTTATCTCGATAATTCTTTATTATTTTTACACAAATGAGTTATTTCACAAATTACCTAACAAGTACTAATTTGTAGTTTGTTTAAGCAAAACACAGTTAAAATTAACAGTAATATTAGAAACTGCAACTGTGTAACATATACCTTTTCCACATTTTAAAGGCTTATTTTTTGAAGTGAAGTTTGCAGTCGGTTTCCATCTTATTGGATTGTCAATAGGAAAATATGATTTTTCAGTTATGTTTTAATTATTTGTAAATGGAATCACCAAAGTCCAGTCTTCTAGACTTAATATTATTATTTCTGAAATATAGGTATGGTCTTATTAACATTGGCCAGTGGCCCTTTATGGATTATTACATGCCAAAGTCCACAACCCTAATGACACTCAATACTTTTCACAATTCATTCTTAAACCTCCTTATGTAGATTAAAACACTGTCCTCTTGGCTCCCCTTCTGAATTTACTCTTTAGTCCATTCACAAGACTCTTACTTACTATTTTCCCCAACACTACATACCATTTTAGGATTTTGTGGTTTGCTTATGTTAATCTTTCTTCATTGATCCATTCCCTGCCTACCTACCCCACCTCACCAAATATACACCAATGATAGGACAGAAAAACATTTTAGTTCCTTGGGTGGTCTTTCCTTCATCACGCTGCTTCCTTCCCGTACTCTTACTCTGAGCTCCCACAACACAGTATTTATACTGGGAGTAGCCCACCTTTCACACTTCTGATGGTTGGCTTTCTCACTGCACGGTGAATTGCCAGAGGTCAAAAGACATGCCTGATTTATCATGTCATTCAGAAATGATAGCTTAGCTTCATGTCTGAACATAAAGTCTACCATAAATGAATAGTAAGTGTATTATTTATAAATATATTTGGCTATGAAGTAACAGAAAACTTGGCTAACAGTGGATTAAGCAAATAAAGCTTTATCTCACATAATAAAAAGTCAGGAGAGGATAGTTGTTTAAGCATTTTATCACGCTTCTTCTATTATCTTGGAAACTTTCTTCTCATGGGCCACTAATGTGCCTCCAAACTCGTGCTTGCTTTGGGGGCCCAAAATGGGGGAGAAAAAGATAACAGTATTCTCCCTCAGAATTTTTCAGCTTTGACACTGTTGTCATTGTGGGCTTGATAATTATTTGTCTTTGTTATGGGGGTGTGTACTGTACATTATAGGGATGTGGAGCATCATCCTTGGCCTCTATCCACCAGATGCTGGTAGCACACCCCACTCCCACCTCATCATGAGTTATACCCAAGTATTTCCATTCATTGCCAAATGTCTCTGAGAGGTCAGATTGTCCCAGGTTGAGAAGTATTGCTATGAGATCAGAAGGAAGGAAATTCTCTGTTTCCTACTCTTCCCTACCCCTGTTTTCTTTTTTGTTCCCCCTTGCATTATGGTGGTGGCGAGGATCTTTTTGATTTTTGTTTAATAAGTAATAGAGGACACATGATGAGATTTAAAAAACAAATAAGAAGAAGGAAGAGGAGGGGAAGAGGCCAAACAAGCCTTCTCTGAGCATTGTGTCTTTTTTTATGGTGTGAACATTCTCTCCATAGCCTTCCATTCTCATATCACTGCCAGACTGTGTCAGCTGGCTTCTTCTAGGTAACTGAGAGGTTGGAAGATAGATTTTTAGGATGGCATTTTACTACCTTCAACAAAATCAGAATCTTTAAGAAAAGAAGGGGAAATGGATTTGGGTTTGAAAACTTAGTGTTTGCCATGGCAAGTGAATGAATACATAAAATTCATCTAAATACTTCAGGAGAAAGAGTAAACACAAAATAAACATCCATCAAAGAGGGTCAATATAATTTTTCCACATGCTAAATGTTAATAAAGTAACTAGGATAAAACTGTGACATTTTTCCTTTTGATGATATTTTACTTGGAAAATAAATGGGCAGAATGGAAACATAGCGCTTCATAACATTTTTCTCTGCAGACAGCTTCCCTTCTCCTCCAGTCTATTGAATAAAGCAATAGAGTTTGCTATTGATACGTACCAATTATTTAGTAATCATGTGAGAGATGTCAAAGGAAATAAAAATGCGGCTCTTTTGTTTTAATACTTCTTTCTAACGCTTGTATTTAGAAAGATAACACATGCTAGTGAAGGCAGTAGGTAAAATGCGTACAGATGTGTTAGCATGGACTATAGAAACTTTAGGTAGGGTTGCTTAGTTACCTACCATCTACCTACCAATAAATACTCTTGGATTCTATCATAGGAAATAATTCTACCTTACAAAGGTATATTAACATTGCTATGGATGACCAATGATCTTATCTGATTGATTGTAATATTTTTTCTTCCTACCCTTGTTTATATTTTCTGTAAGTTCGTTGAATGCAAATTTTTGTTTAACTTTGTATAGAATATAGAAATATAAAAGATGGTGTCTGTTAGGAAGCTTTTGCCTGCAAGTGACAGAATATCCAATTAAAGGCTTTAACAAAAAAGACATTCATCATCTCACAGAACCAGGATTCTGGAGGTGTGCTGATCCAGGGTTGGCTAACTTAGGAGTTCAAGGATGTCATGGCTCTGGTACAACTTCACTGTAAATCTCTTGAGTCTTTATCTTGGAAATAAGATAAACAATATGGTTATCACAGAGCCAAATATCACCTCTTCTCATAGCCCCACTCAAAACAAAAATGAAAAAGCAGCCTTCTTCTCACGGATATCTCTCTTTATCTATAAGGAAACTTTTTCCCAGAAGATATCAGCAAACTTCCCTTTAGGCCTGAATGACTAAAACTATGTCACATTTCACTCTTAATTTATAACTGGCAATGAGACAATGCGTTGTGCGATTGTTTTTGATCATCATGGTCGGTCCCTTGAGGGCTGGGGGAGAGGTCTGTTTTCCCTGTGGACTTGACTGCATCACACAAAAAATCAGAGCTCTGTTAAGTGAGAGGAAGGGGGCAATAACAATCTAGGGCTCCTAATGGGGAGTTCCACAAACAAAATGCCTATCCTTCTCAAATCTCTTAAAATATGGAATGTCTATGTGAAAATTAAATGCATGAAAAAATAATTACATGGTCTTTGAATCCATGGAATAAATGGTGTATATGTCTGGCTGCATTCTTCTGATGTAGAATGCATGCTTTCATGATGTTACAGAGTTTTTTTTTTTTTTTTTTAATAGAAACTGAATAATTGGAAAATGTAGGAATGTGTCCCGCATAAAATTGCAAATACTAAATTATACTATATTACATGTTTAAATTATAAACCTTGCTTTGTCAACATATACCTATCTATATGATCATATAATATAAACCATAGTTAAATCAGAGGATGTCCACCTTACCAAACAGACCACGTATCCTTATCTATGTTTGTCATATGATTTCACCATCATAATGCAGAGATAATAAGAGAAACGACTGAACCCTTTGGCCAGTTACTCTCATAAAGAAGGACTTCATATATGCTTTGCACAAATAAAAATTACTTCTTTGTTTCTGATAACGGTTTATTTACTTGAGGGGCTCAAGGGAGGGATCTAATTTTCAGCTCACATACCAGTGAGCATCTCTCTCATTGAACATTATGACTCATTTTTGTAAACAAGGAAAGCTTTATTTTCATTCTTTTGCCTGACTTCATGGAAGCTCAGAGCCAATTTTGTGCTCAATTGAAAAAGATGTCCTTAATCATCTTCTTTTACTTGGCTTTATTATTTGGATTCATTTTTAAACTTTAACTTTGTTTCAATATTTGATTATTTCGGAGTTTTTTTTTAAATCGTAGCTGCTTGAAATTATTTTTTGGAAGGAGAAAGAATGTAATGAATACATGCACAAACAAATGAGTGCCATCACACATCACTCAATACATGTCTTTTTTTCCCCTGAATGAATATATGTTTGGAAATTAGACGATACTAAGTTCGGTAAACTGCTGAATTTGTGGCATGAGAGGAGCAATAGGTAGAATATGGTGCAATAGGATTTCAGGGAAAAGAGCAGTTGTGCTTGAGTTATTTTTATGGAGATACATATTGTAGTTTGCAGACAGGTGGGAAACTAAGGCAGTGTAGGTGAGATAAAGTATAAATGAATTGAATTCATTATATTTATTTTGCTCTATGAACAGGTATCAGTTGTGTCTCAACTTTTTTTCTCTCCAGTTTTAGAATTCTAATAACCTCATTGCAATAACTCTTTCTACAGTATAAAGGACTCAAAGCCGCAATGTAAAAGAAACATAAACTAGGAAAAGAATGAATTTGATATCTCTGTTTCAAAGCAACTTTTGTGATGGATGTTGGCGATCTTCTTGGCTTACCTTCAGTATGTTAGAATGTGCCTTCTGAGCATCTCATCATTCCACTGGCAATGCTCTATTTTCAGGCTCCATGCCTAGAACTGTTTACACCACAGCAACCACCTCTGAACTGGGCTCCTCGCCTCCAGGGGAATTGATTTTTGAATCAAGCTTAAAATGGTAATTAGTAACTCCATCTGTGTTTAGGGTCAGGAACAGATGCTTTTCCTTTTTGCTTTAATGGAAGATAGATTTGAAGGTGGAAATATAGTGAAATAGAGTTTAAGTAGATCTATATTGTGGTGGGCACTCCTACGTCAGGTGATGACCATCATGGAAGTATGTTTTTAAGCATGTACCTGAACCCTCTTATCAGATAAGAGGTAGATGCTTAGAAGGTTTATTTCACAAATCCAGTGTGAATTCATTATGTTTCATAGCAATGAGCCTAAGCTACTGCAAGTTCCTGAAACCTCTGCTAGGGAGTTAAATGTTTAATTATATTTAATATACCATATTTTATGAAAACCAAGGAGCACTGATTCTAGAACACTGCATTTTATTCACACTGTGGAAAGAACACCCCAATTTATTAATTCCACAATGCTTCCCTACTACTTAGAATTTTTTCTTTATATTTCTATAAGGAGAACTTTTAGACAAATAGATACAGATTTTTAACATATATCAATCTTTTACATGAATAAAACATATAATATTAGCAAGATGCATTGGTTTAAGAATTAAAAAAAAATTATCCTATTCATAACCTCTTCTGAATCATTTTTTGACTCATTCATAGCCATGTTTTTCCACAGAAAATAGTATGTATGTGTTGGTGATGCACTATTTTTTAAAGCCTTCGCGATTGTCTTCAGAATTTAATTCCAAGCAGCTGATACCTTCTGAATGATTTGATCCTGGTATGTTGTTGATTTTACTAGAATGTGACAATGGAATGTTTTCAGACAACAACCAGAACTCATATGCCTTCCTTAAATTGTCCGAAACTGTCAGGAGTGGTGGTTGTCTGGTCATGCTAAGAAGAATACAAACAATTTTCACATATTTAGTCTATGGCTACTATGCCTCCACTACTGCTTGGCCATAAGGAATTATAAAATGCACCCTGATTTCAGATATGTTAAAGGTGTCAGAGTCAATGAAATATGGCAACTTTAAATATACATGTATCCTCATTTTTTAAACAACCTAATGCAATAACGATAACTAATTAACCAACCTAATAATCTCCAAGTAGTTAGATAAATTATTGCATAATTCTTAGAAACTATGATTAAAATCGAATCCTCTCTCTTTTTTTCTCTATTTGCCCTCCAATTATGTAATATACAAAATACAGCTAGTCTTAAGAAAAGAAATAATAGTAGGATGAAAACAAACGAAGATAACTAGACCAGGAATGAAAGAGACCGATTTCTGGGAGCAGACTCTTCTAGTAACCCTCTGTGTCATTTCTCCTGATCCCGTCACTCTAGGCTTTTGTTTTCATGTTTCAAGTGTATGATTGGACTAATTAAACATGTTTCCTGGCTCTAAAATCTGTTTTGGATAAAGATAATCAGAAATAAAGTCCATAATAATATATTGCACATGTTAAGTTAGTATGATATAAATACATAATAGTGGAGGGATGTACCCTAAACTGGTAAGCTTAAAATATGTAACATATATAACTTTAAGATTTATTGTATCATGTATAACTTACATATTTTACATGTTTTGGGAGACTTGTCCATGCATATCTTACTTGTTCTTTAAAATAACTGTTAAGCAATGCAGAGGATTCAACGGAACAAAAGTAGGACTTAGGAACTCTTCTCAAATATACTGGATGAGAAAGATTACTAAATAAATCACAGCCAAATAGCGGATGTAAAAGTGGGAGGAGGCAAGAAGAAAATGCATTTCCACCAAGAACAAAGAAAACTTATGCAAGGAATTAACTATCACTATATATAAATGTTCTTAAAAAGAGTTATCAGCAAGAAGCAAGAGAAAATTGACAGGTAAAAATGAAGTTTCCCTTTTTAATTTTATCATTACTGAACCATATTTCATATATATATATATCAAAGGAAGAGAAGAAGCCTATGGTTGGACTAGTCAGATGCTACTATTTGTGGATACATCTTGACAGTTCTTACTGTGCAATTCCACAGACAACAGTGTTTCTTCCCTGTATTGTATTTGAAAATTGCCACTGCTCTTAAGTGGTCAGAAAGCTGGGCACTTACTTTCTGATGAATAACAAGCTCTCCAGAGGTGTGCCACTCTTTCTCCTTGTAACTGTAGTCGCCACAGAGAAAACACTGTGTTGCTTTTCACCTACCTGCTTTGCTTAAAAAGTGATTTGATTTATGGAGCATGTAGAAAATCCTTCTTTTTTATTTTGGCTAGATATTCTTGAAGTTTTCTCATAATACAATTAAGATATCAAAAACATATGATACAGTATTACTGAAGTAGTTTTCTATAAAATTATTAATTAAATTATTTTAATCCTCTAGTTGTGTCACTTTGTCCATAAGAAAAATATTCAAGATACTAGTTTTTAAGATGGAGAGTACTATTTAATGGCTTAGAGTCTCAGACCATTAAATGGGGTTCAGAGATTATATTCATATTGTAATCACATCTTTATGACTAAATGGGCAAAATCACATTTTTTGACCTAAGGCGGTTTGTAAAACATATTGTACAAAGGCATAATTTATTTCTAAAAACTTTAATAAATTTTCAATGGTCTTTCCAGCTGAAAAAATGAAGGGGCCATGGTGGGTTTTAGATAACATAGGCCCACTTCCTTAGTTTACATATGACACAACTGAAGTCCAGAGGAAAAAAATGATTTGCTTGTTTACGCAATGGTAGAGCAAGCACCTGATCTTCACATAATGCCTTCATGCATTAGTTTTATTTAAAGAGCAGTAATACATACATCAGCACTATATATTCTGTATATAAGTTACCATGATTACATAATTACTAGAATTTTAGAAGTATAGGTAATAATCGCCAGAACTGATAAAAAAGGGGAGTCATATTTTTAGCAAAATTTAGTGGAGGAGGTGTTATTTAAAGGAGATTAGGATTTGAATAAATAGAGAAGAGGGAGCAAGCATTGCTTGCATAAAAGCAATAAAAATCAAGACTAAGGCAGCAGAGGCAGTTGGCCATTCTAGATTCTTTCAAAAGTAAACATACACATACAAACACATTAAGAAATACCATTGTAGAAAGTAAAGAAAAATGCTTATTGAAACCATACATCTTATTTTGCATTTAGTATTTTGGTTTAGGACCTCTGCAGATTAGAAATAATAATTATACGCTTATTTTGAATAAATAGTCCTCAGAAAAATTGGTTCATATTACTCAGATCAGAAAGACTTTGCTTCCACTAAAAATAAATTATTTAAAATGGAAAGTATGACTTTCTAAGATTGTCTATTCGTGTCACTGGTTGATACAAAATCAAGCTGAGATTATTTGATTGCTTGTCATCAAATGAGACGATTCTTCTTATCACGAGCCTGCCTACATATGGTTCTCTAGCCCGAGCACTCTTTCCATAAGAAATACTAGAAATGTTCTGTCTTACACAATATGTCTTCTTTTCCTTGCTCCTTTTCAACATGGTATTCCAAGCAGTCCCTCCAGATTTGCTGATTGCAAGACAAAAATCCCTATTTGCTTAAGGGAGAGAGAATCTAGTGGGTGCTAATCTGTCTTTTAATGCTCATTGGACATACTCACCGTCACTTAAAAATTTTTAACATTTTTAAGGTCTAAGGGACAATTTCAAGAGAGATGTATTCTTCTGTTTCTACTAAATTCTACATAAAATCAATACATCCCTCCTGACTCTCCTTGAAGTCACTCTCCATAAAAACAGCAGCTCATTCTGGGAGTCAGTGGCTAGAATAACCCGCACCTGGAGATTAGGGAGGGACTCATTCAGAAGAGCATAAGCATGTTTTCTATAGAACTCCATAAACACGGCCTCTATAACTTCTCAAGAATGGGTGCATTGGCCGGGCGCAGTGGCTCACGCCTGTAATCCCAGCACTTTGGGAGGCCGAGGCGGGCAGATCACGACGTCAGGAGATCGAGACCATCCTGGCTAACACGGTGAAACCCCGTCTCTACTAAAAATACAAAAAATTAGCCGGGCGTGGTGGCGGGCGCCTGTAATCCCAGCTACTTCGGAGGCTGAAGCAGGAGAATGGCGTGACCCCGGGAGGCGGAACTTGCAGTGAGCCGAGGTTGTGCCACTGCCGATGGAGCTGGACTCCGTCTCAAAATAAATAAATAAATAAATAATAAAAAAGAATAGGTGCATTACAACTCTGCCAGTCAAAATACGCTGGGAATAGTCCTGGTATTCCATTTTGAATGCCATTTCCTCACCAGCCTTCTCTAGAACTCCTAGGAAGCCTGAGATTTCACAGAACAGCCTCTCGTGGGACACTCTACCATAGAAATCTGGGAAAAACAAAGAGCATGGGGTGGTGCTACTATAGGAGGGAACGAAGGTACAATCACTGGAAATGGAATAATTTGTTAGAGCATTAGAAAGAGTATAAAGAGCCATCTTTAACATTGCAGTATCTTTTATTTATCCTGCTACACTCAGGTTTGCAAAACTGCCGTATGTATGTATGTATATCAATATGTAAATGTGTATCTACCTCTCTCTCTCTATCTGATTAAATTGAAAATTAAAGTCGAATGATTGATATGAGAAAGCCTGAGAAGAAACAATCACTTTTCTTGGAAAAAAATTGTTCATATTCCATATATACTGTACACGAGAATGTGGAAAAACACTAGAAAACATGTCACTGGCCACCAGGAAAATAAATCTAGCATTCATCTATCAGTCCATATATTTTTTACTTGTCTTCATGAATATTATTTTTTTCCCCCATTTCCAACTCCTGATTTCCTGTCTCCTGATCCCTGTATCCAGTCAACAATGTCTCTTACATGGCATCCTTTCTGTACCTAAATCCAGAACCCAAATTCAAAATTTTCCATTGTGCTTTTGAAATGTTGCAAAAGCTTTCTAAATGCAAGTATCAGCAACCAACACTCTAATATGAATAAGTTTGTCTGAATATTTCCCTCCCCCATGTGATACTTGGCTAAAAAGAATGAAACATAAAAAAGACAAGTATTGCTGGGGAAGGCCAGGAAGATCAGTTTAAACCAAGATCATTGCCAGTGAGAACAAGCCTAGGTTAATGCCAGGTGCTTACTAGAAGGATGTTTTAGGGACCTGTAGGGAGGCTAAGAGGCAATCTCTGGAGAGGGTGGGAGATTGAGGAATTTGAGTCTGGGAAGGAGGCTGAACAAATGAGCAAGATAAGAGAGAAAACAAACAAACAAAAAAACTCGTTCTGCATCATTCTTTAGCTTAATAGGTAACTTAATAGGTAACTTAGCTGCTGCTAAGTTAGTACTGAAATTCATGATTCTGTGTGGACTTCACCTCTCTTTGATTTAGTTTTTCTGTCTGTAAAAAATACACTGAGAGTAGTCCTGCTAGTCTATTTCGAATGTCATTCCTTCACCAGGTTATTCTAAAACTCTAAAGGAGTATAGGGCTGTTATGGGAATAAACAAAATAACAGCACTTTTGCCTGGCACATAAGAAATGTTCAGAAGTGTTTGCATTATCATGAGAACCCTCTATACATAAACACAGACACACTCTGCTCACCTACTAATAGCCGTTTATCACATATTTCCTAAGTACTGGGTGGGACATGGTGCTAGGCACAACGGAGAAGGCAAAGATGAGTCAAACGCTATCTCAGTTGTGACAATCCTTTTTTCACCTGGAGTTTTTGAAATTAAGATATAGTGTTCTACATCCATGTTTTTGCTAATGCAGGGGAGATCGGGCTGCTTTTATTTCACTAGCACATGGAAGGAGGGATAAAGCATTTAGTAATGGTGAAATTGGCAGCTTTAGAAAATTCAAGAACTGTATCAGCATTAGAATGTGAAAACATTTGAGTCATAGGCTTGCTAGGGAGTGAGTATTTAATAGGTGCCTTTGTAAAATCTCCAAACTAGGCTGTATCATTTTCCATACATGTTTAAATCTCTTAATTACAAAGCAACTTTAATTATACATAAAGTATGCCACTTCAATCATGTTTTAATCACACATAAAAAAATTAAATTTATCCCAAAGTTATTTTCTGCATTTCAATTCTGATTTTTAAACTCTGGCATATTCTGTACCAAAAAATTGCATTAAGCTAATGTTTATGCTTGCACATAATCCCACACTTTCAAGGCAACACTTAAAATATTCAGAAGAGCTTCACAAGAGGGAGTAGTTTAATTCTGTTGTTGACTCAGAGCCATTGTTCTTCACAGTTACAGCTCCGCTGGCATAGGCTACATATGGTCACTTGTTTTCTCAGTGTACAGAGTGATAATGCATTAACATTCTGGCTGGTGGTGGAGGCTATGCTGTGCTTTAGAGAAATATAGCAGGGAAGATGTGCTGCCTCTTTGGCAGAAAAGAGGACAAGATCAACACGGGAGAGCCTGCAGATTGCTATAAACTAATCACTGGGACTGTACACTGTGGTGGCTGACCTAGAAGTCAGATCATTCCCTTACGGAGTCTAGGTTTCAAACATTGTCTGTCTGTGAGTAGGACTTACATTGAAAGAGTGGTCATCAGAGAGAACTATGGATCACAGCCACAGAAGGAAGTTTTGCCAGCTTCCTCCACCACTGCCATTCAGAGGTGCTGTTCTGGAGCCCTCAGTTGCCACTTGGAAGAGACTTTTTATGATCCCACTTTTGCTCTAATCATGGCTATGTAGGCCGCAGGTCAAGTGGAGTACTGGGCTGGTGACTGATGGCCCTGTTGAGGTCCATTAGAAGTAGTACTTAAGTACTTTCTTAGGTCATTAGTATGCAGCAACAAGAATGGGGATTTTGGCTGGAGTTTAGTAAACATGACTTTTCTTATGGCTTTTGCAATTACCTTTGGTGTGTATGAATTGAGGAAAAAAGGCCAAGGAAGATATTAAGCATCGATTCCTACCCCGCCCTCCAAAAACCCCTCGTCTCTTATCTAATATTATTCCATGTGGGATTGTATCCCAAGAGACATTTCCAGTTATGAGGGCTTCTACCTACTTTTTCCTACTTATCTGGGTTACATCTGTGGTTGTGAATAGAAAAATCAGTACTAGTGGCAGCACCAGAGGGAGCCACTTACACGCTTTTGTTTTTAAGCAGTGACGAAGCTGACAGTAAGACTTAAAATGCGGAAATATTAAGATTTAATTGTATTTTCTGAAAGAGAATGGCAGAAAAGTAGATGATATGTAAAATCTGTTAACAGCAATTCCAAATTATGGGACTAGTAGCAACCACCTTATTTCTCCCACTTGAAATATTTGTGAATGGTAATTGCCTGGCTGCAATCCAGAAAGTAAATCATATTTCAAAATGTAAAATTGTATTTGGAGCAAGAAGTATTCTCTCTGATCCTGGCATTGTCCCTCTGCAGAATACTATTAGCAAGGTTGCATGTTTGAAACCTATACCAGTTTGCTGTTTTTGTAATGTTAATGACGCTACCAAAAATAATGAGGAATTAAGACTAAAACTTTTTAGATACACATATCAGTGCTCAATACATTCTCTTTCTCATTCTGACACACACACACACACAGTGTGCACACATATTTGCACAGGTGATTTTGTTGTAGAGCATTAGAACCAGGATTACTGTAAGGACATCAGCTAGGCTTGTTCTTGAGTACCATGATAGGGTTGAGGGAATTAAAATACTGAAAGGAAAATAGAATGTATTTATCTTTATTAGCACACTGACCATTTTTTTTTAATGAGGAAATAGCCAAATCCATAAAGTTCTGAGTGAAACTCTCTTAATTACCACACTGACAAAATATTTCAAGAAAATATATTGATTCCAACTTTTTGGAGGGGAGGTTTCTAGCCCTTCTCTTGTTTTATCTTGGCTGATTCTAAAACAAATTATAAAAACCTTGGAAAGGAAGAATTGCTATAGTTCTTCTTTGAACAACAACAAAAGAAGTTGTATTCTTAATACTGCTCAGCCTTCCTCCACCCCACTTTGACAGCATCAGGCATATCCAATAACATACAATCACAAGAAGGGATTCTGTGAAATGAGATGATCTCCTTTGGCTCTGTAATGGTACTTTTTTGGCCTGATTTTGATAAGGCCTGCAGTACATAATGCTGACAACAAATGCTTTCTTAAGTTCCTTTCCATGTAACAGTAATTATCTTCAAGAAAGTATTTGATTAACTATGGTTCGTGCTATAGATGGAAAGGAGAGAATAAGAAACATTGCTTGTGCTTGACTTCCTGGCGATATTTATCCTTCTTTCTTTTTAAGAGTCCTTTCTTCTCTTTCTGCCTTGCCCACCCTAGCCAACTTGCTGCCCTTGCAGGCTGCCCATTCCTAATCCATGTGTGAGGGAAGTGATGGACTAAGGAAGTTGGGGATGCAATGTGACTGTGATCTGGTGTCCTTCTGCCTGCAGAACTTTTAAGAACACAAATTTGCCTCTGAGACAAGGAAGTTCATATATTTTTTGTTTTATCTATCCATCCATCTACCTATTTAATTTTAATTTTAAAAATGAAATTTCTCAGCCAGGTGCTGTGACTCATACCTGTAATATCAGCACTTTGGGAGGTCGAGGTGGGCGGATCACAATGTCAGGAGTTCAAGACCAGCTTGGCCAATATGATGAAACCCTATCTCTACTAAAAATACAAAAATTAGCCGGGCCTGGTGGTGTGCACCTGTAGTCCCACCTACTTGGGAGGCTGAGGCAGAAGAATCGCTTGAACCCAGGAGGCAGAGGTTGCAGTGAGCCGACATCATGCCACTGTACTCCAGCCTAGGTGACAGAGCAAGACTCCATCTCAAATAAATACATAAAATAAAATAAATTAATTAAAAAAAGAAAAAAAAACTTCTTAGTCTAAAAAGAGGGACCATTACTGAGGAAGGGATCTACAGCAATTTTGTTAACTTCCAAAACTCTGGAAGACATTGGTTATCACTTCCTTCAGGAGCCTTGACCCCACATGTCTAGAGAAGTTCAGGGCCAGAGCAGCAGATCAAATGGGAAGCCCTGGAGCTAAACATATCAGGTGATTCTGGCTACCCTATGGGCAAAAGGTTTCAATAACCTTCTTCTCCCTGGAAAAACAATGAGAAAGGAAGCAGCAGTGGTTGTGGTACAGCAGGTGACTAGTGAAGGCTGCAGAGATGACGTGAGCTTTGTATGTCCAGAGAAGGTGCCCCCAGCATGTGGTTCCACACTGTAGCGATTATCATGTCTGCTTTGTGCACAGATGATCCTGGGTTCGGGAAAGTACCCCAAAGTGTCTCCAAAGCATCTTCATACTTACGTTGTATTAGGATGTGAACATACGGGAACAGGAGTGGGACCCGGAAGGGAGAGGGGCATGTATGGTACCGAAAATGATCATCTTCACATCTTGTTGTTTCAAGCTATGTCTGCAAGTAAATCGGGAGCTGTGCTGCTAACTTAACAGAGAGATGATGCTTGAGTATTGATTTGAGTGTGAGAAAGGATATATTTATTATATAGTACTCTCCTTGGTAGTATACAAAAAGCTGGGAAAGGGCAGGGAGCAGAGTGAGTAGAGGGCATGTCTTCCGCTTAGGGAGATTAAATGGCTATCTTTGAATTGGACTGGAGGAGAAGCAATCCTTAGGGAGCTAGGAAACCAATGGACTTAAGTAAGGGATCAGTGTGGTCCTTTCTTTGTAATCTGAGAATTACCGCTATGCTTTGTTTAGCAGTGTACATAGAGGCTTCAGTTTTCCAACTCAGAACCTTAGTTAAGAGACTACAACTACATTATATGATATGCAACATCTCCATGTGTAAAAAAAAACCCCAAAAAACAAAAAACTTCTTAGTCTAGAAAGAGGGACCATTACTGAGGAAGGGATCTACAGCAATGTGTCCATTTGTGTTTAATAATAAAACCCTTGAAAAGAAAAGGATCTGAACATTCATGTCTTTGGGGAGAGAAAGGCAGGATGATTTGAGGAGCAACATCTCACTTTGGAAATCAGATTTGGAGGAGCAGGACCACGAAAGGTGAAGTAGGTGGTTTTGAGAAGGCCCAAGGCTATACAGCCTAGAATGACAAACAATAGGAAACAGATAAGAAATGAACTTGGGACAGAGCAGGGAAGAGGCCCTAAGATGTCCACATATGAATAATGTCATCAGAGAAATCCACCTGAAATCCCTAAACAAATAAATTGAAACAAGAACCCACAATAAGATGCAGATGGAGACAAAAGGGCAATCAAGGAGGCAACTGCCAACTAAGCAAAACTTCTCCTTGGTCTTTGATCAAGCAAAGTCAGAACATTTGCAGTGTTTTGAAAACTGCATTTGTTTTACAAGCTAATTGTTATTAAAGGGTGATTTCAAATAGTTAGATTTAACACTACTCCAAATAATTGTAGTAACTCAATGGTATATGGTTAAATTCTGGACCTTTGAACAAGGCTTTCAGCAAAAACCTCCTTTGTCAAGTGCAAAATAGGCAAATTTACAGCTCCTATTATATAGGGATTGCTATTTAAATCTGAGATGGCAGGAAGTAGGAGGGGGGATAATTTAAAGCAACTGACAGGCATTATGTCTTTCTCTGATCCTTATTTTTTAAGTTCTCAACAAGTAGTTTAGCAGTAAGAAGACAAATCTCTCCCAGAAAAAGTAGAATGGAAAGAAGCTTGATGCTATGCATAGTACACTGGGATTGAAGTTGGATGATGTAGATATAAGTTGACGTAGGTAAGCTTTGACTTTGCTGTATGCTAATGATTGCTGAAGGCTGTTCAACCTGGCTGAGTTTCAGTGTTTTTCCCTATAAAATAAGAAAGACAACATATTCTTGCCTGTTTCATAGAGTAGTATTAAAGGACTGTAAGTCAAAGTCTGAAAAGGCATTTTATATACTATTAAACTCTATATGAATATGGGATACCATTGAGTATAGCAGAGAAAATGGTAGTATATTGTAGTAGAGTCAGATTGGATGAATTCAGGGCATAGGCCTTAGAATCAGAGGAACCTCTGCCATTAAGTTATTTCGTCTCTCTATGCTTCAGTTTCTCTATTGATAAAGGGAGATAAGGAGAGTACTACCTGTGGAACACTGCATGGAGTAAAGGTTTTATATATATATATATATATATATAGAGAGAGAGAGAGAGAGAGAGAGAGAGAGAGAGAGAGAGATAAAGGAGCTTGACATAGAGCCTAACACACAATAAGAGTGCATACATAAAATGAATATTACCTTTTACCAGGTGTGATTATTGTGGTTGACACCACTGAGTTTATTTATCTTAGAAATGATAAATTCATGAGCTTCACAGATAAGGAAGGACCTTGAAGCTCAAGCACTTTGTTTCTGTATAACACTTACATCACTTGCATTATACTTGTTGACATATAGATGGTATTTAAACCATGAGATTAGATTACACCACCAAAGGAGTGAGCATAGGTAGATGCTCAATATATGCATTCCATTCCCCAAACTTCTAAACTACATAACTGTATGCAAGCTCCTTATCCCTCTAAGCCTCATTTCTTCATTTGCAAAATAGAGATAATATCTTCCTCATAGAATGAGAGGGTTTAATGAGATAGTATATGCAGAATATGCAGCACCTCATTGGAATGATTTCATTCGGTTCTTTTGGTGAAAACTCAGCCAAAGGGAAAACAGGGCAACCAGGAGCAGCTTCTTCCTCATGAATTTAACTGTGTGAGTTGTTTTCCCTAACTCATATTTCTTTTGCTTTCTATTTTCTGAAAGACTTCATGTTTCAGTTAGTTCAGAAAATACTGCTTTGATCACAAAGCTGACCCCTACTACATATAATCCTGAGGCTTTTTCAGGTAAAAGACATGCAAAAATATACTTACAAAACAATGTGTTTATTTCTTACTTAGATATTCCAAAGCATGTGAGCATTAAGATTTGAAAGAAGAGGTGGGAGACACATAGTTGCAAATGATATTTGTATTTTTTAGAATTTGATATGATTAAATAGATACTGTTATGGCCCAAGCACAAAGGTTTCATCACTTTAATATATATAGTTAAAGTGAGTCTAATGTATTTTGAGAGAGATATAAAGAAACTCAAGTATTTATTCTGAGATCTTCTACAAATAATGTTTTTGAAAGTTCATATAAAATAAATCTTTATGATACCATGATCAAACTGTAATATTCATCTGTCGGTATGAACTCAACTCTTATGTTCAATAATAGAAATATATGCTCTTATAACTATAAAATTGAAACCTCTTGAGAGTACAAACTGGTAAACTTGGAAATCTATTACTTGGAATTAAAACTGCATGTTATTTTTTCATAGAAAATGATCTACCTTTTCTGTGATAGGTATTACATTTGACATATTCTTCCATGTCTCAAGGTAATACCTATGGTCTCACAAATTACATTTGTAATTAGTTATTCATGCCATTAAACTTAAATATACTATAGAAGTTGAAGAGAGTTCGTAGAAGTAGAAAATAAAAATAAAGTTTCTGATTTTTTTTTAAATGGTCTTTTTCAGTTTTAAGACTATAGAATTAAGTAATCATTTTAAAAGCTCGCACATTAAAACTATTTTAAAAATGTCTTGATATGTGATACCTGAACTCAATTCTTTAAGTAGTCTATTTACAAAAAATAATGATTTTCTATTTTGCTGAATTATCTGAATCATATAAGCATTTTTACTTTAATGGAAACAATAATTTTCTTTATAAAATGAGTAATTCATATTTTGTTATCATTATGTGGATTTAAACACTCTTAGAAAATACATATCAGACACTAATAAGAATTATTTTGAGTTGCTTAATTATACACTGCACAGAAATGTAATAATTCATAACAGATTGCTTGCAACAATAACTTGCAATTTCAAAGATATTATGTTTAGGTCTCTATCAGTTTACAGTTATTTTGTAACTTATAAATAGTTCTTGTACATGTAACTGGTGTAACAGATATTGTAATACAAAGTGTAAAGGGAATGTACAATATGAAATATTGAATTAACTATGTTTTTTAGGTGTTTTATTTCTTCTTAAACTAAACTTTTATGTAAACTTTCTGCCTCCCTATTCTTCTCAGAGTAAGTTTTACTCATAAAATTTTGTGGCTTTTATTATTTTTATTAAACAAGAAATATTCATCTTAATAATTAGACAAAAAACAATTGAGCAAATAGGAAGAAAAAACAGAATTCTGTCATCACAAGGTATCTCCTTTTATTCATCCATTCTCTTTCTTTTTATTTCTGTGTTTGTGTGTGTGCATATTATTTGAAAGTATATATACATAAATATAAAATATAAGTATATATAACACAAAGATGGTATTTTAATGCTCTGTTATATATATATTTGTTTCACATATTAATATGTGAAATATTAGAAGGTATAATTATAATTAGAATATGTAAATATTATAATTTTAAGATATAATTAGTATACAATATAATATTGTATACTATAATTTAACAACTTATTGTTTGAATTTTTTTTGTTCTCAGTTCTTTTTTCTGTTAACTATGAACTGCATATTTCAATGCACAGTTGTTTGATTATTTTCTTAGGATAAATTACTGATCATGAATTCTTGGGGTAAAGATGTGCACACTTTAAATTCTTTCAATGTATGTTCCTAAAGTGCTTTCCATAAATGTCATAGCCCAATGAAATGTCTCAGGCAGAAGTTCATTGTGCCCTGTGCAATACAGATGTTATATTCTTTTTGATATTTTCCAATCCAATAGGTATGATCTTTCTTGTCATTGCATAAATTGGCAAGTCTTTGATAGCTAATGATATAAAACTATAAAAAACATGTATTTGCCAAATGAATTTCATCTTGGAGATTTCGTGTAATTTTTCTAATCTACTGTTCATTTATTCTGTTTATGTAAACACAGCTATAGATCATTTTTTGTTTCTTTCTTTAACATCAAGTTTAGATTCTGAGAAGCCAAATTATGTACATATTAACCCATATATTCTTTAGATAGTTTTATGTCTTGAGTTTTTACAATTACATATTTTTGTCATTCAAAATGTGTTATGTTATGAAGTATGATATAAGGATCCAAACCACACTTGTTCAACTCACAGGCCCTGGGCCACATGGGGTCCAGGATGGCTTTGAATGTGACCCCATCACAAATTTGTAAACTTCCTTAAAATATTATGAGTTTTCTTTGGCAGTTTCTTTTCTTTTTTTCTTTTCTTTTCTTTTCTTTTTTTTCTCATCAACCATCATTAGTGTTAGTATACTTTATGTGTGGCCCAAGACAATTCTTCTTCTTCTGGTGTGGCCCAGGGAAGCCAAAAGATTGGACACCCTAAAAATAGTAGTATTGAAGAGTCTATCTTTACACACTAATTTGAAATGTGTACTTTTTCATGTGCAAAATTTTTACACATAGTTGAGTCTTCTGGAATTTCTATTCATTGCCATTGCTCTGCTTATTGGGTGAAAGTGCTGCATTGTTTTAATTTATTATGTATTTCTAATACTTTTGTAATATCAGGTAGTACAAGTCCTATGCATTAATTACTCTTTTTTTCAGATATTTTCTTACTATTCTGTCTACTGTTTCTTCTAAATGTATTGTAAAATATTCATCAAGTAAAAAGTAATATAATTGTTATGATAAATTAATAAGGAAATGTTAACCTTACACTCTTGATTTTCAGAATCAGGAACCTAGTCTATTTCTCCGTTTTTAAAAAATCATTTTTTATTATATACTTTTTATTTTTAAATAATCTCTAATGTCTAGAAAAGTTATTTATTTGGACATAATCTTAAAATTAGAATTTGCAAGAGTACAAATGTCTATTTTTAAAGCCATTTAAAAGTAAGGTGCCCATCTTTCCTTCAAATACATTAGTGTACATTTCCTACAAATAAGGATATTCTCTTTCCTAATTACAATTGCCATCAAAATTAGGAATTAACATTGGTATGTTATCCCATCTAATCCTTAGACCCTTTTCAGTTTTTATCAGGTGTTCCAACAAAATCCATTATAGAAAAAGGATCCATCTTATAATAATTATTATTTTTATTATTATATGAGACAGCATCTCTGTCACCAAGGCCAGAGTGCAGTGGTGCAATCTCAGCTCTTTGCAACCTCTGCCTTCTGGGCACAAGCAATTCTTCTGCCTCAGTCTGAGACTGGGACTACAGACTGAGGCAGAAGACTGGGACTACATGTGTGTACCATCATGCCCAGATGCATTTTGTATTTTTTGCAGAGACAGGGTTTTGCCATGTTGCCTCAGGCTGGTCTTAAACTCCTGGGCTCAAGCGATCCTCCTGCCTCAGTCTCCTAAAGTGCTTGGATTACAGTCGTGAGCTACCACACCTGGCCCAATTTTGAATTATGTTTTCTTTTTAGTTGCTGTGTCTCTTTAGGCTTGTTCAGTCTGATACAGTGTGTTAGTCATTCTTTGATTTTATGCTCAACACTTTTTAATTGATACATAATGATTTTACATATTAATAGGATACATGTAATATTTTGATACATATATACAATGTTTAATGATCAAATCAGAGTAATTTGGTTATCCATCAAATTCAAACATTTATTATCTCAAACTCAAACACTTATGATATATGTATGTGTATATAGTTGTGTGTGCATATATATAGTGTACTATATATATTTATATATATATATATTGTGCACACACACAATGGAATACTATTCAGCTATAAAAAGAAGGAATTCTTGTCATATGCAGCAACATGAATGAACTTGGAGGACATTATGCTAATTGAAATATGCCAGGCACAGAAAGACAAATATCACATGTACTTTCTCATATGTGAGAGCTAAAACGTTTATCTCAAGGAGGTAGAGAGAAGAATGGTGGTTATCAGAGGCTGTGAAAATAAAAATACTATATGATCTAGCAATCCTGATTCCATACCTTAGCTGCTATGAATAGCACTACAATAAACATAGAAATATAAATATCACTTCAATTTGATTTCCTTTTGGATATACCCAGTAGTAAGAGTGCCAGATCATATGGCATTTTTATTGTTGTTTTCTTGAGGAACAATTATACTGTTTTTCTATAATGGCTGTACTAATTTACATTCCCACAATCAGTATACAAACCTTCCTCTTTCTCCTTTGCCAGTCTCTGTTATTTTTTTGTCTTTTTGATCATAGCCATTTTAACTGGGGTGAAATTATATCTCATTGTAGTTTTGATTTGTATTTCTCTGATGATTAGTAATGTTGAACACTTCTTGTGTACTCGTTTGACATCTGTATGTCTTCTTTTTGGAAATATCTATCTAGATCATTTGTCTTTTTTATATTAGATTTAATTTTTGCTGTTGAGTTGTTTGAGGTTGTTATAGATGTAAGTTATTAATTCCTTGTCAGATGGATAAACTGCAAGTATTGTTTCTATATTAGTCCATTCTCACACTGCTATAAAGATACTATCTGAGACTAGGTAATTTATAAAGGAAATAGGTTTAACTGACTCACAATTCTGCATGGCTGGGGAGGCCTCAGGAAACTTACAATCATGGTAGTGGGTGAAGGAGAAGCAAGAAGCTTCTTCACAAGGCAGCAGGAGAGAGAGAGAGAGACTGAGGAAGTGCCACACTTTAAACCATCAGATCTCATGAAAACTCCCTCACTATCACAAGAACAGCATGTGGGAAACTGCCCCTGTGATCTAATCACCTCCCACCAGGCCTTCCCTTAACACATCGGGATTACAATTTGAGATTAGATTTGGGTGGAGACACAGAGCCAAACTGTATCATTCTGCCCTTGGCTCCTCCCAAATCTCATGTCCTTTTCACATTTCAAAATCAATAATGCCTTCCTAACAGTCCCCCAAAGACTTAACTCATTCCAGCTTTAACCCAAAAGTCCAAGTCTGAAGCCTCATCTGTGACAAGGCAAGTCCCTTCTGCCTATGAGTCTGTAAAGTCAAAAGCAAGTTAGTTACCTCGAAGATACAATGGAGGTGTGGGCTTTGGGTAAATGTTCCCATTCCAAACTGGGAGAAATTGACCAAAAAAAAAAGGGGACATAGGCCCCATGAAAGTCCAAAATCCAGTAGGGCAACCATTAAATCTGAAACCTCCAAAATCTCCTTTGGCTCCATGTCTCACATCCAGGGCTCACTAATGCAAGGGGTGGACTCCCACAGCCTTAGTCAGCCCTGTTCCTGTGACTCTGCAGAGTACAACCCCTGCGGCTGCTTTCACCAGCTGGTATTGAGTGCCTGCAGCTTTTCCAGGTAAACAATGCAAGCTGTTAGCAGATCTACCTTTCTGGGATCTAGAGGGTGGTGGCCCTCTTCTCACAGCTTCACTAAGCAGTGCCCCAGTGGAGACTGTGTTTGGACTCCAGCCCCATATTTCCCTTCCACACTTCCCTAGCAGACATTCTCCATGAGGACTCCACTGCAGCAGACTTGTGCCTGGACATCCAGGCATTTCTATACATCCTCTGAAATCTAGGCAGAGGCTCCTGAAGCTCGACTCTTGTCTTGTGTGCACCCACAAGCTGAACACCATGTGGAAGCCACCAAGCTTGGGGCTCACATCCTCTGAAGCAATTGCCTCAGCTTTAACCTTGGCCCCTTTTAGCCACAGCTGGAGCTAGAACAGCTGAGATGCAGGGCACCAAGTTCTGAAGCTGCACAGATCCACTGGGCCCTGGGCCCCGTCCATGAAGCCATTTTTCCCTCCCAGGCCTCTGGGTCTGTCATGGAAGGGGCTGCTCTGAAGGTCTCTGACATGCCCTGGGGGCATTTTCCCCATTGTCTTTGCTAGTAACATTCAGCTCCTCCTTACTTGAACAAATTTCTATAGTCAGCTTGGCTCAAATTCCTTCCCAGGAAATGGGTTTTTCTTTTCTACCACGTGGTCAAGCTTCAAAATTTCCAAACCTTTATACTCTGCTTCCCTTTTAAACGTAAGTTCTAATTTCAAGTCATCTCTTTGTGATCATATATAACTGAAAGCTTTCAGAATAAGTCAGGTTATCTCTTGAACACTTTGCTGCTGAGAAATTTCTTCCGCCAGATACTCTAAATCGTCTCTCTCAAGTTTAAAGTTCCACAGATGTCTAGGGCAGGGGCAAAATACCACCAGTCTCTCTGCTAAAGCATAGCATGAGTGAACTTTACTCCAGTTCCCCAAATGTTCCTTATCTCCTTCTGAGACCGCCTCAACCTAGACTTCGTTGTTCATATCGCTGTCAGCATTTTAGTCAAAACTATTCAACAAGTCTTGAGGAAGTTCCAAACTTTCCCATATCCTCCTGTCTTCTTCTGAGACCTCCAAACTGTTCCAACCTCTGCCTGTTACCCAGTTCCAAAATCGTTTCCACATTTCAGGTTATCTTAGTGGCAGTACTCCACTCTTCCAGTACCAATTTTCTGTATTAGTCCATTATCACACTTCTATAAAGATACTACCTGAGACTGGGTAACTTGTAAAGGAAAGAGGCTTAATTGACTCACAGTTCCATATGGGTGGGGAGGCCTCAGGAAACTTAAAATTGTGGTGGAAGGTGAAGAAGAAGCAAATACCTTCTTCAGAAGGTGGCAGGAGAGAGAGATAAAGAGCGAGGAAAAACCATCAGATCTTTTGAGAACTCCTTTACTATCAAGAGAACAGCAAGGGGAAAACTGCCCCCATGATCTAGTCACCTACCAGCAGGTCCCTCCTTCAGCATGTGGGGATTACAATTCAAGATGAGATTTGGGTGGAGACACAGAGCCAGACCACATCAGTTTATCATTCTGTAGATGACCTCTTCACTCTGTTGGTTTTTTCCTTTTCTGTGCAGAGGCCTTTTTTTTTCTTTTAATCTTTATAGAATCTCATTTGTCACCTGTGTTACCAGAAAATCATTATCCAGATTAATGTTCTAAAATGTTTTCCCAGTGTTTTTTCTAATAGATTCATAGTTTCAGGTCTTATATTTAAGTCTTTAATTCATTTTGAGTGATTTCTGTGTATGGTGAGAGACAAGGGTCTATTTCCATTCTTCTACATACAGATACCCACTTTTACCAGGATTATCTATTGAAGAGACTGTCCTTGTATGTTCTTGGTGTCTTGGTTGAAAATGAGTTGGCTGTAAATGCATAGACTTATTTCTGGGTTCTCTGTGCTATTTCATTAGTTTATGTGATTTTATGCCAGCACCATGCTGTTTTAGTTACTATAGCCTTGTAGTATACTCTGAAGTCAGGTATTATAATGCCTCCAGCTTTGTTCTTTTTGCTCAGGATTACTTTGACTATTTGGGGTCCTTTGTAGTTTCTTGTAAATTTTAAGAATTTTTTTCCTAAATCTGTGAAGAATGTCATTGTTATTTTGATAGGAATTGCATTGACATTGTAGATCACTTTGGGTAGTATGGACATATTAACAATATTATTTCTTCTACTCCAGGAACATGAGATCTCTTTTAATTATTTGTGTGTCATTTCTAATTTCATTTATCAGTATTTTATAGTTTTTATGGCAGAGCTGTCTCACCTCTTTGGTGAAATTTATTCCTAGATATTTTATTGTTTGTAACTATCATAAATGGAATTACCTTCTTGATTTCTTACAGAATGTTCACTGTTGGAACATAGAAATACTAATGTTTTTTGTGTCATGATTTAGTATTATATGTTGCAACTTCATTGAATTAGTTTGTTAGTTCTAACAGGTTTTTGGCAGACTCTAGTTCTAACAGGTTTTGGTGGAACAGGTTTTTCTAAGTATAAGATTATGTCAACAGCAAACAAGGACAATTTGACTTCTTCCTTTTTCATCTGCAAGCTTTTTTTTTCCTTTCTCTTGCCTAATTGCTCTACTAAGACTTCTGCTATGATGTTGCATAAAAGTGATGAAACGAGGTATCTTTTTCGTCTTCCAAATTTTACAATAAAGTTTTTCAAATGTTCCCCATTCAGCATGATGTTAGCTATGGGTTTGTCATATACAGCCTTTAATGTTTTGGAGTATGTTTTTTTCTATATTTGTTGAGAGTTTTTATTATGAACAGATGCTACATTTTATCAAATGCTTTTCTGCATTCATTGAAACAATAGGCTTTTGTCTTTCAGTCTGTTCGTGTGCTATAGCACATTTATTTATTTATTTATTGAACCATGCTTGCATCCCTGGGATAATTCTTGCTTGATCATGATGAATAATCTTTTTGATATGCTGTTGGATTCAGTTTGCTAAAATTTTGTTGAGGATTTCTGCATCTATGTTCATCACAGATATTTGCTTGTAATTTGCCTTTTTGTTGTGCCCTTGTCTGGTTTTGGTTTCAGGGTAATGTTGGACTCATAGAATGAGTTTGAAAGAATTCTTTCCTCTTCAAATTTTTTGGAATAGTTTGAGGAAAATCAGTATTGTATTTTCTTTAAAAGTTTGGTAAAACTTAGCAATGAAATTATCTGATTATGGACTTTCTTTGTGAAAATTGTAAAACTTACTTAATCAACCTCATTACTTAATGGACTGTCCAATTTTTTTATTTCCTCATGATTCAATCTTGTAAGATTATATGCTTCTAAGAATTTATTCATACCTTCTAAATTTTCTAATTTGTTGGTGTATAGTTCTTCACAATAGTCTCTAATAATCTTTTATATTTCTGTGGTATCAGTTGTAATGTTCCATTTTTCTTCTCTGATATTACTTGGATCTTTGTTTTTTCTTAATTAGTCACAGTAAGGTTTATCCATTTTGTTTATCTTCTCAAAAAAACAGCTTTCTATTTTGTTGATTATTTTTCTATTTTCTTTTTCATCTCAATTTCATTTACTTTTGCTCTGATTTTTAGTATTACTTTTTCCTTCTATGAATTTTCAGTTTTATTTGTTCATGCTTTTCTAATTCCTTTAGGTGCTTAGTTAGGTTGGGTTTTGGAAGTCTTTTTGTAAACATTTATTGCTGTAAACTTTTTTCTTAGTACTACTTTTTCTATATTGCATAGGTTTTGGTATGTACTGTTTCCATTTTAATTTGTTTCAAGGAATTTCAAAATCTTCTTTGCAAAGTATTCATTGATCCATTGGTTGTTCAAGGCCATGTTGTTTAATTTTCACGTATCTGTGCAATTTCCAAGGTCTCCTTTTGTTGTTGAGTTCTAGTTTTACTCCATTGTGTTCAGAAAAGATACTTGATATGATTTCTACTCTTTTGAATTTGTTCAGACTTGTTTTATGACCTAAGATATGGTCTATCCTGGAGAAGTTCAATATGCTGAGGAAAATAATATGTATTCTTCAGCAGTTTGCTGAAATATTCTATAAATATCAGTTAGGTCTATTTGGTCTAGAAACTCTAATTTTCTTTTTTTTTGGTTGAGTTTCTGTCTGGAGGACTTGTTCATTGCTTAAAGAGGGGCATTAATGTCTCCTACTATTACTGTTACAGTCTGTCTCTTTCTTTATATTTATTAATATTTGCTTTATATATTTTTGTGCTCCAATGTTGGAGTACATATATATTTACAATTGCTATATCCTCCTGTTATACTGACCCAATTATTATTATTTAATGACCTTCTTTTGATAGTTTTGGACTTGAAGTCTATTTTATCTGATATAAGTTTAGCTACTGCTGTTTTTATGGTTTACATTTGCATGGAATCTTTTTTTTCTCCTTCACTTTTATTCTATGTTTATTTTTATAGGTGAAGTGAGTTTCCTGTAGGCAGCATATGATTGGGTCTTATTATTTCAGTTGCATAATTTAGTTTATTACATTCAATATTATTATTGATAGGTGAGGACTTACTACTACTGTTTTGTTTCTGATTTTCTGGTTGTATTGTAAGTTCTCTCTTCCTTTCTTTCTTTTCTACTGTCTTTGTTTTGGCTACGTGATTTTTTTCTGGTAGTATGTTTTAATTTCTTTTTATTTTTAACATATCTGTATTATTTTTTTTTTATGATTACCGTAAGGCTTACAAAATATTTTATGATTATAACAACTTAAACTGATGACAACTTAACTTCGACTCAAAGAAAAGAAAAAAAATGACTCCATCTCCCCACATTTTGACCTTTTTTGTCTCAATTTATATTTTTATACATCCCATCTCTTAAGAAATTATGTAATTATTTTTGATAGATTTGTCTTTTACTCTTCATACTAAAGGTATGAGTGGTTGATACGTCACAAGTTTAGAATATTGTGCATTTGTATTTGTACTTGCCTTTTCCATTGTTTTATACTTTCAGATGTTTTCGTTTTGCACATTAACATTTTTTTCTTTCATATTGAAGAACTCCCTTTAGCATTTCTTTTAAGCTCAGTCTGGTGATCATGAATTTCCTTAGCTTTTGTGTGTCTGGGAATGTCTTTAATTAGAGCTCCTTTATATGTTGTTTCTTTTGTTTTGCTGCTTTTACAATCCTCTTTTTGTCTTTGGCCTTTGAAAATTTGATTATTATATGCTTTGGAGTAGTCTTATTTGGGTTAAATCAGGTTGGTGATCTTTGATCTTTTAGTATCTGGATAATCTTTCCCTAAGTTTGCAATATTTTATGTTATCATTTTTAAAATAAGTTATCTACACCTTGCCATTTCTCAACTCCCTCTTGGCGGTCAATGACTATTAGATTTGCTCTGTTGAGGCTATCTAGATCATGTAGACATTCTTTTTTCTTTTTCATTCTTTTTTTCTCTCCTCTGACTGTGTGTTTTCAAACAGCCTGTCTTCATACTCTCTGATTCTTTTGCTTAATCAGTTTTGCTGGCAATAACCTCTAATGTATTTCTCTATCTAGCCATTGTATTTCTCCGCTCCAGGATTTCTGTTTGATTTATCTTTTATTATTTTATTATTTTTGTCAAATTTATCTGAATAAATTTCTGCACTGATTTACTGTGTTATCTTGGAGTTCACTCAAAACTACTGTTTTGAGTAGTTAATCTGAGAGGTCACAAATCACCATATTCTTAGGGTCAGACATTGGCTCCCTTTTTGTCTTCTCGTGGAGGTCATAGCTACCTGTTTGATTTTGTTTCTTATGGATGTATGTCTATGTCTTTGCATTCAAGGTTTAGTTATTTATTTCAGTCTTTGCTGTCTGCCTTGGTTTGGTCTTTCTAGAGTACGTATGACTAGAAGTCCTGTGCAGGTTGATTTTTGAGTACCCTCAGCCCAAGAACACTGCCTCCTTTTCTGCACTAGATGGCACCCTTGATCAGATTTGCCACAATTCTTACAAATAACTTGAGAGTGCTGCCCGTCCCAGATTGGGCGTGGGGGAATCCTAAAGTGTATATCCCCGCTGTGTGGGAAAGCTGGCTAAGGGTTATGCCCAGAGAGCCCCTGAAGTACATCCCCTAAAGCATGTTGCTGCTGAACAGATTTGGTGATTTGGCATCTCCTTTGACAGATGAAGAATAGCTGCTGAGTTTTGTTCACTGGCTGGTACTAGCCACACCTCTACTTTATGCCTCTAGTTTCCCTTAGAAGCCTTCACCCTACAGACATTTGTGATGCTTCCTGTGGATTCAAGCAGAAATGTTTTTCCTGTGAAGAAACCTAACTGGTGACGCAACTGTCAGTCTTCCTTGATCTCACTTTTTCCAGGGTAAAATCTGAATCTGGTAGAACCTTTCTGCATAGTGCCTGGCTAGGGGAAGGGTGTTGTGACCAGAGAGTTTTGTTTCTCTTACCTCCTGCTTGTGGTTTTTCACTTCTCTGTGATACCTGGAGTCATCATAGCCTCAGTTTTTAGTTCTGGGATATCTCTGGTGATAATCTTGGCTCTAGATAATTGATTTTGGTTTCCTATGAGGGAGAGTAAAACCAAATTGCTCTTACTCCACCCTTTTGATAATATCACTCTCTCGACACTTTTAAGGACTATAGAACTGTTGTTTTATAGTCTCTAAGTTTGGAATTGTCTGATATTTCTTAATGATTACTTTTATAAGATGCATGTTTTGGAAAAATGTCACAGAAGTGAAGCTATTATCTTACTGCATCCTATCAGGTGGCTCTTGATTAAGGTGGTATCTGCCAGCCTTCTCCCCTGTAAAGGTGTCTAATATCATTTGGATATTTGTCTGCTCTAAAACTCTTGTTAAAACTTTATCCCCAATATAGGAGGTGTGACCTAGTGAAAAGTATTTGGGTTATGAGGGATATGTCCTCATGGTTTAGTGCCATTCTCATGGGATTAAATGAGTTCTCACTCTTAGTTCCTTTGCCATCTACTTGTTAAAACGAGTCTGGCATCTCCTTTTCCTCTCTCTTGCTTCCTACCATGTGATCTTTACATACCAGCTCCTCTTTGCTTTGTATCATGAGCAAAAACTTCCTGGCAGCACCAGAAGCAGATGCTGATACCATGCTTCTCGCACAGCCTGGAGAACTGTGAGCCAAATATATTTTCTTTATAAAGTACCCAACCTCAGATATTTCTGATAGCAATACAAACAGATGAAGACAGTATTCTTTTCCCCTTTGTAATATATCATGCCCAGCTAACTTTTAATTAGTTAATTGACTGTATCAGTATGTATTCATTCTATTTTCACTAAATGGGTCACCGTTTTTATTACTCTCATTTTATTCTTTCATGCTAAAATTTTCCCTATTTCACTAGTAGAAACATGTTAGGGTAGAACACGTGAACTTTTACCATAACCCTATCATTCTGAAAGCACTTTCTTGCCTTCTGACCCAGTAAGATGTTCCTGGATCATCTTGTGCTTTTCCTTCTCTAGCTGTTGAACCAGCCATTTCTCCAAGGATCCTTGTGTTCCCTTTTTTTTGTTTTTAATCTACATTTTGGTTTGTTTCTTTATGAATAAGAGTAGTTTTGGGCAAATATGGAGCAAACAATTTCTTTTTATTCATGTACTTTTCCTATCAAATCTAGCACACATCTACAATGTACAAAATCTTTCTTGTACTTATATAACTTTTTATTTGTATGAAATATGATGAAATCAGTATCTGTGAGCATTTTTCAAATTCAGTAATCAATTTTTGCCATGATTTTTAGATATATACATATATATATAATATATACTTTAATTTTTACAGCAATTTCACATTTGTAGTAAAATTGATTGGAAGATGCAGAGATTTCCAATATATGCCCTGCCCTCATTCTTGCATATCCTCTTCTATTATCAGCATCTTACACCAGAGTGATACATTGTTATGAACAGTGAATCCACAGTGACACATAATTATCATCCAAAATCCAAATTTTCATTAGGATTCAGTGTTGGTGTGATACAGTGTGTGGATTCCACAAATGTATAATGATATATGCCCACCATCATAGTATCATGCAGAATAGTTTCACTGCTCTACAAATCTTCTAGGGCTCTATGGTCTACCTATTTATATCTTCCTCCCTACCAGCCCCTGGCAACCACCAAGCTTTTTACTATTTCCATAATTTTGGCTTTTTAAAAATGTCATTTATCTGAAATCATATGGTGCATAACAATTTTATATTGAATTCTTTCACTTAGTAATAAGCATGTAAGTTTCCTCCATGTCTTTTCATGGCTTGATAGCTCATTTCTTTTTAGTGCTAAATAATATTCCTTTGTCAGGATACATGATAGTTTACCCATTAACCTACTGAAGAACATCTTGGGTTCTTTTAAATTTTGGAAATGATAGATAAAACTGCTATAAACACCTGTGTGCAGGTTTCTGTATGAGCATAAGTTTTCAACTTCTTTGTGGAAATACCAAGGGATGTGATGGCTGGATCATTCAGTACAAGTGTAAGTACTTTTGTAAGAAATTAAAAAACTGACTTGCAAAGGTGCTATACCATTTGTATTTTCGCTAGTAGTCAATGAGAGTTCCTTTTGTTCCACCTCCTTGCCAGCATTTAGTATTGTCAGCATTCTGGATTTTGCCCTTTCTAATAGCTGTGTGGAAGTACCTCGTTAGTGTTTTAATTTGCATTTCTCTAATAACATACGATGTGGAGCATCTTTTTCTATGCTTATTTACATCTGTATAGCTTCTTTGGTGAGATGTTTGCTAAGGACTTTGGCCAATGTTTTAATCAGGTTATTCATTTTCTTACTGTTGAGTTTTAAGAGTTCCTTGTATATTTTGGATGAATCCTTTATCAGATATATCTTTAATAAACATTTTCATCTAGTCTTTGGCTTGTCTTCTCATTCTCTTAGTAGTGTCTTTTGCATACTTTTTTATTGTAGTCAAGTACAGCTTATCAATTATTTCTTTTGTGGATTGTGTCTTTGGAGTGGTGTATAAAAGTTAATGCCAAACCCAAAGTCCTCTAGACTTATTTCCTATGTTATCTTTTAGAAGTCTCATTTCCTTTTAGAGGACAGTGATATTTGAAGCCAATATTTGGGTGCTGGGTATCCTCATTACTATTTGGGAACCACTCCTCACAGTCTCTCTCAGTGGACAGAGTTCGGAAATATATATTTATCCAATTTATATCTCTTTATATTTCTATATCTTTCTATTAAAAATAATGAGTTCACACTACTACCTAAAATTCTAATCAAACACCACATAATTATTTGGGTTTTCTCCCTTTTCATATTTGCAACATTTTTATGTTAATGAGAAACACGGCTTTTATTATTCTTAAGATATTTACCTATTTGACCAATTGCCCTGTATTGAACCAGTCTCCCATTGCTGCCACTGTGCCTTCCTCTGACAGACATCCTCCTCACCCTACCTGGGCTCTGATGCTCCTTATTGGGCTGCCCTCCTGCAGGAACACCCTCATCCTGTTTGGGATTGAGCAGTCTATGTCTAAACTTGCCTCTGTTTGGATGACTCCTCATTCTGCAAATCCCCTAGCTCCCCACAGTGTTCCCTCCCTGTCTGAGACCTCTCCTCACCATGCTCAGGCTCTGATCCCTTCCTCTGGGCCATCTTGGATGCAAACCCTCCCCCATTAAGATGCCTACTTTCCTCTGTCTTACCCAGTTAGTTTAGTTTAATAATGTTCAGTAAGGAAAAAGAAGGAAAAGAGAAGAGGGCCTGATCTTTCATGTCCCTCAGTAAAATTTACAGTTTCATTGTTAGCTTTCTTAGATTTCTAGCTATTTTATATTTTTGCTTGTATGGTGCATATTTATTTTCTTTTTTTCTATTTTCTCCCTTTGTTGCTGGTACATAGATAAGTTTTTATTTGTACTTTGAGTGTTTAATTTATAACCAACCAATTTCTTGATCATTTTGCTCCCTCCTTATATGTATTTAATCGAGCTCTTCCTAAAACATCAGTTGTTCTATCACTTTATGCATAATGGAAGTTTTCTTGATCTGATACTTCTTTGTAGTTGAGAAGCTCCTGGCTTAGGTTATATAATTTATGGGAAACAAGTTGCTTAAATAAAAATGTCCCTAAAAATTCATTAATTAGTATTAAGATTTATGATTTACTACATAAAATGATGAAATATAGAATCGTGAGGCCCTTTTAAAAGTATTTAAGAATCACCCAAAATATTGCTTGCTTTTTAAGCTTAGATTCTTTTCTTCTAGACTGTGGAAGTAGAAAATACACGATTATTCAGAATTCTAGAATCGACTTTAATCCAAAATCCTTAACTAGAAAGTGGGGGTCAGGAGAGGTGGGGAATTAGAAATTTAAAACTATGTGTTATAGTTTATATTAGATAATTTTTAGACATATTCAAATTAAACTGTTTTCTCCTTAACTTTCCTTTTTTTCATAAAATCTTTAAGAGTATCAAACAGTATAGCAAAGTAGATTCTAATATTCATATTCTTATTACTAATATAATACATGAGTTCTTTGTAGTAGTGGTTTTCGAATGTTAACATGCATATGAATTACCTGGTAATGGGGGCTAGGAAATTGCATTTTGATCAAACACTGCAGGTGATTACAATTCATGGGCCTCACTTAAGAAACACTGATTTAGAATGAAACAATATTTGAGTAAATACTTCAAGTGGTATACTTTTGTTTAAAGTACAGACAAAGAGTAAACACACTTTTTTCTAGTGATTATATCATTATTCAGGGAATACAGGGCACCATGTAGCTGGAGTCAATTGCACTCTCTACAATCTACTATCAGAATAAGCTGTTGATGTTCACCAGCTCTCTAGGATCAAGAGCTAAGTTCCTTGAATGTTCCTATCCTTTCTGAGGTTTTTAGTAAAATGACACCCTATAAAATAGTCTAAAAGGAGTTGTAAAGTCACTCTATATTGTAGTTATTTATCCAATTTTCAGTGTTTAAGAAGCTTTCTATTAGGCAAGAGTAGGTTCAGAATTATCTGTGAATAGCTACAAAATAATGGTGGTTGTTGGAAACTCCTAAGAATAGCACATGCTTTAGAGGAAATTTTTTGGTCATTTGGTCTAATGTAAAACTTAAAAGGTGGCCTGAAGTTCACCCACCATTTGAAAATATGTAGGTGCTCAGTTCCATGTAACTAATGCTCTGCTTTCTCTTTGCTTTCTGTCACTTCTGAGGAGCAGACCTGTGAAGCTTGAGGCCACTCAAGTTCCAAATTTGTGACAAATCCCCCAGGGCTCACTGGAGTGGCAGTAAGTTCTCGCAGTTTGATTTCTTTTCAATCATTGAAGTGTTAGAAAAGTAGCAACAAAAGCTCCCATGGAAAAACAGCAGTTGTGTTTCCTGACCATCCACCATAGTCATGACTTACCTCTTTTGTTCCGATGATTTTTCTGTTGAACAATTTTAATACTTTTGTCCATACAATATGCAGTATAATTTTGACAGGCTGGTACAATCCTTTAACCATGCTTTGAGTGTGGCTACTGTTTCTCACACTTTTTCTCCTTCTACGCCCATAACCTGCCATAGAAAAATTGGTTTTATTTTTGAAAATTTCTTTACCCTTTTCAGCTATTATTTTCACTTTAAATATATAATGTTTTTGTTATAAAGTTTGATTCTGTTTTGATGGTATATACATACACACACATATGAAAATCTTACATTCGTGGAAGCATTATTTTGTGATATTTATAATCAGTTCAATAAAGTCATTTTTAGAAAAAAAAATTGTAATAGGCTGGGTGCGGTGGCACACGCCTATAATCCCAGCACTTTGGAAAGCTGAGGTGGGGGCATATCACAAGGTTGGGAGATCAAGACCATCCTAGCCAACATAGTGAAACCTTATCTTTACTAAAAATACAAAAATTAGCCAGGTGTGGCAGTGTATGCCTGTAGTCCCAGCTACTCAGGAGGCTGAGACAGGAGAATTGCTTGAACCTGGGAGGCAGAGGCTGCAGTGAGCTGAGATTGTGCCACTGCACTCCAGCCTGGGTGACAGAGCAAGACTCCATCTCAAAAAAAGCAAGCAAGCAAGAAAAAAATGTAGTAAAAGTCTGTACCATGCGTTTAGTCAACAAGGAAGGCTAACATCAGTTTTAATGAGAGAATATTATAAAGAAGATATAATGACTTTTGGATCAGAAAGAACCACTGATACCAAACTGAGACTCTGTTCTTTATAACTAAATCCCAAACCAAACTGATTAACCGACAACCGCAAGAACAAAATCAAACACCACATGATGCATGTTATTAGAGCGTGTCTATAACTCCATTTTTAAATGAACTTATCAAACACCGAGTGAACCCAGCACTTGTTGAAGAAGAGACAGAAATGATTATTTAACCTTTGCTAGGAAATTAAGAAATCAGTTTTAAATGACCAGCGTTAAAAGCAAAACAATTTTTCATTGTCACCATCCAAATATACTAAGAAGGAAACATCTAGAATATATTTCCCAATATTAAAATTATTTCAGAAGACTGCTGTACCTCACACAATTTTGTTTATTCTGGTTAGTGACTCCCATTCTTTGGCAAATAATACATGGCACACACATGAGTTCTGGAACATGTTTTAATAACTCTGAATTTCCTACCACTCATGACCCATCTCTTATGATTTGAGGACCTTACATTAGGGAAGTCAAACAGGGAAGACTCTATATTTGTGACCAAGAGCATTAATTTTAGGCGTGGTTTAACTATGTGTCCCATTAATTCCATAAAATATCTACAGGTTATTATCTGTAACTCAACCCACCCAGATCCATGTTCTGCTCTTCTCTGTCTTGTTCTATGCCTTGAGAAGCTAACCTTGACTTCTATAAGCTACATCCACCTAGGCCCCCTTGATAGTTGGCTTCTTTTAAAAATCCAACAAATGCAAGACAATGGTAGGAGAACAGAGTGTAAGAGAGAGAGTTTGGGTTATACCCCCATCCCTGCCATTCTTTCCTGCTCTAAGCCATGATTTCTAGCAGTGACTACATCTTTTTATCACTGTGATCCTGGTTGGGTGGCTCTCTTCTATGCCTCCAGCTCTAATTGTACTCCAGTAACACTATTTTTCTCTTGTCCTTAGACCAGTCGTAACTTCTTTCTGTTGCCATTCCCTGGGTGCTGCAATGTTCCTTTTTATTTTTCTTCACCCTGTCCAGATCTAAAGTTATCCTTATTAAAACTTCTCGAAGTAGATTCTGATTCCTGCATGACTGACTCAGACATTAGCAATAAGAAGCACTACATAAAACACTTGACTGTCAAGATTCCATTTTTGGATATAGAAATAATATGAGAAACCTGAGGAAAATTCCCAAGTCATGATCTGTTTAGAAAGTACCTATACTTGGAATAATTTGACTGTTGCTTCCTCCTGCTCTTTATCCCCTGGTTTCTTAATTATCATAGGTAGATTTTCAGCTGTTGGTATTATCCATCACCCCCAACACTACATGTGTCTTTTGTGACCATAACTACTGCTTTCTGAGAGGACTCGGTGGTCTACTGTAAAGATCTAATTACGCACTGTGACCAGAAGCCCTTTAAGACTGAATGAATAAAGATGAGGCTTTTTCAGCTACAATATTAAAGGACAGTTGCAGCTGCAATAAAACATGCATTGGAATTTATCCAGCACTCCTGTGTGCAGCCCCTTGCTCCTCCTGCTCTTGAACATTGATGGATATGACAATGTGTCTAATCCCAGTTGTATTCTGTGGTACTTGTCTTGGAGCTGGTTGTCTGACTTGCCTCTTCATTCAGCCTAGTGGACTTGATTTCCTCTCATTTGGGTACCAACTTTTGATTTTCTTTAAATCTTGCCTCCAGACTACAAACATGCCAAGTATTGTGCATCGTGTGCTGTTTCTTTCATTGCTGTTCCTGCCACCATCACTCTTGGCTTTGCCTCTGCTGCTGCCATTACTTTCACCACCCCCATCCACAAACACACACATACACACACACACACACACTCGTGCATACACACACACACACGTGCTGTGCTGTGTTACAGACAAAAGTCTGCTATCTTTGCCTTCCTGATCCTGCCTTCCCTGCTATCAGTCACCCTTTAACCACTGCCACCATCCCCTCTGCCATCAAACTAGCAATTTACTGGTCTGTTTCTTTCATTTCAGCCCTTAGACTGAGTTTTCAAGTATCCAAGTCCCCAAAGATTATACAATTTGTTATTTTGGATTTTTTTTTTAACATTGCAGATTTATTATCAAGGGAAGTTAGTCCTGAAGGATTCATTCATTTGGGGTTTATAGCAGATAGGCATGAATATATTTTTCTCTTAAGAAAATAGAAATAAGCCTTTGATGGTTTGGTTATTTTGAGATAAATTTCACTTTAATGGTGGTTTTTTTTTTCCCCTTTGGACTGTATTTCCAAATCAAAACCCTTTTCATTTTATGATGGAGAAAATCTTATATCCTAGATGCATAAATATTTTGTGTTATAAAGTTTCTATACCAGAAACCCAATTTCCTGGAGATAGGAATAGAGTTTAATTAAGGTGAAAAAATGAGCCTTATGCATATTGTCTTTCCTATTAAGACTATGTAAGGAAAAAAATGACAGAAATGAAGGAAATAACTAAGTTAAAAGACATGCCAACTTGATCCAGAATTTCTTCCCTGCATTCTGGGCTCACAGATTCAATATGCAGTCTTTTCTAAACAGTATGCAATATAGTGCTCCTATTTTAAAAAATAATATGATTCTAATACTGATAACTGTTATAATTATGAATCACTGAGAAAAAAGTTTTATTTAATTTTTCACTTTTGTTTTCAAAGTTTAGAGCTGAAATTATTAAGAAAATACAGAAAAACTGTGGAAGATTTAGGGAGCACTAATAGTCACTCACATGTTTTAAAATGGGACTTCTAAAGAAAGATTAAAGGAATTAGAAGTATTCAGTAGACAGAAAAGATAAAGATACAATTGCCTTCAGGGAGTTAATGGGTACTGGATGTTCCTTTTTTTTCCCCTTGAATGTAAGAAGAGGGAACAGTGCTATCTGTTAGCAAGAAAAGTAAAAACGATAGTTACTGTGTGGACATTTTTAGGATTATTTCTTCTGAAGTTCCTTAAAGATAGACTTATCTGGGAAATATTTCAGTATTTTCCAAATTCAATTCAGTGGAGACACAATTTATTAGAGATACTCACTTTCTAAGATTTCGTCGGTCAAAACAGCTTGACAAATGTCTCCTATTAAATTCCTCTCTTGGATATTAGCAATCCGGATTAGCATATTGAAGAAAAATTTATGGAAAGAAAAGAGCTTGTTGGAGTCTATTTAATGCTTAGGCAACCAAGTTTATTTGCACAAGGGAAGAATTTTTTCCCCCATAGCACATACCACATTCTTTAGTTTTTCTCTTAACACCTGTTAAGAGACACTGGTTTAAAGCCTGGAGAATGATTTTCTAAACCTGTTGAGGCTCATTGTTGAGTTTTAGTATTATATTAACAAATGGTTATAAACTTGTGAAATTTAATCCAAGGGATGAATGGGAGCCAAATAAGAAATATGCAGGAAACTATATAGAGGAATTATTTTGAGGTTGAGTAAATACTTTATGCTTCTATTCCCACAAAATGTGTCCCAAGGTGTAGAACACAAGGAAAAATGTGCTCATCTCACATCTTTGAAAAAGTTGAAGTTTATTTCTTTTTGTTAAAAGGATTGCTTATTCACCTGCAAAAAAAAAAAAAAAAAAGGTACAGGAACACCTTGGATATATTGTAGGTTTTGTTCCACATCACTGAAATAAAGCAAATATTGCAGCAAAATGAGTCAGACAAAGTTTTTGTTTCTCTGGCCATATAAAAGTTATGTTTACACTATACTGTAGTCAATTAAGTATGCAATACCACTGGATCTAAAAAAATACGTATCTTAATTTAAAAATACTTAAAGCTAAAATCCTAGTGGTTATTTGAGCCTTCAGTGAGTCTTAATCTTTTTATTGCTGGAGGGTCTTGCCTTGATGTTTATGACTACTGATTGATCAGAATGGTGGTGGCTAAAAATTGGGGTGACTCTGGCAACTTTTTCAAATAAGGCAGCAATGAAGTTTGCTGCATCAGTTTATTCTTCCTTTTAGGAAAGATTTCTATGTAGCATGCAAGTTAGTTTGATAGGATTTTTCCCACAGGAGAATTTCTTTCAAAATTAGAGTCAATTCTCTCTCTTAGTTGCTTTATCAAGTAAGTTTAGGTGATGTACTAAATCCTTTCTTGTCATTTCAACAATGTAGATTTTATGTCTTTGACATCCATAAGAAGCAACTCCTCATCCATTCAAGTTTGTTCATGACATTGCAGCAATTCAATCATATCTTTAGGCTCTACTTTTAATTCTAGTTTTTTGCTTTTTTTTTCTTTTTAACCAAATCTGCAGTTACTTCCTCCACTGAGGACTTAAACCACTCAAAGTCATCCATGAGGGTTGGAATTAACTTATTTTTGCTAATGTTGATATTTTGTTCTCCTCTCATGAATCACAAATGTTCTCAGTGGCACCTAGGATGGTAAATCCTTTTGAGAAGGTTTTCCATTTACTTTGCCCAGATCCATTAGATAAATCACTGTCTATGGTAGCAGTAGGTTTACAGTGTATTTCTTAAATAATAAGACTTGAAAGTTGAAATTCACTCTTAATCTATGGGCTACAGAATGAATGTTGTGTGAGCAGGCATGAAAACAACATTAATTTTGTACATCTGCGTTAGAGCTCTTGAGTGACTGGGTGCATTTTCAATGAGCAGTAATATTTTGAAAGGATAGGTCTGAACTGTAGGCTTAAAATATTCAGTAATCCATGCTATAAACAGAAGTGCTGTCATCCAGGCTTTATTATTCTATTTATAGTGCACAGGCAGAGTAGATTTAGCATAATTCATAAGGATCTTAGGACTTTCACAATGATAAATGACCACTGGTTTCAACATAAAGTCTCTAGTTGCATTAGCCCTTAACAAAAGAGCAGTCTTTCTTTTGAAGCCTGCAAGCCAGGCATTGACTTCTCTCTAGCTCTGAAAGTCTTAGATGGTATCTTCTTCTAATAGAAGGCTGTTTCACCAACATTGAAAATCTGTTGCTTTCTGTAGCCACCTCCTCAATGATCTTCTGGATAAATTGGTGCAGCTTCTACACCAACCAGCACTTTCTGTTTCACCTTGCACTTTTACGTATGGAGATGTCTTCTTTCCTTCAACCTCATGAACCAATCTCTGCTGGCTTCCAACTTTCCTTGTGTAGTCTCATAACCTCTCTAAGCCTTCACAGAATTGAAGAGAGTTAGGACCTTGCTCTGGGTTATGTTTTAGCTTAATGGAATGTTACAAGTGGTTTGATCTTTTATCCAGACTACTAAAACTTTCTCCATATCAGCGATAATGCAATGTTTTGCTTTCTTATCATTTTTGTGTTCAATGGAGTCACACTTTTAATTTTCTTCAAGATCTTTTCCTTTGCATTCACAACTTAGCTAACCATTTGAAACAAGAGCCTTAGCTTTTGGCCTATTTTGGTTTTAGGCATCCCTTCCTCACGAAACTTAAGTATTTCTATTTTTGATCAAAGGTGAGAGATATGTGACTCTTCTTTCGCTTGAACAGTAAAAGGCCATTGTAGGGTTATTAATTGGCCTAGTTTCAGTATTGTTGTGTCTCTGATAATAGGGAGGCAGGAGGAGAGACAGAGAGATGGGGAAATGGATGGTTAGTGGAGCAGTCAGAACACACATATTTGTTGGTTAAGTTTGCCATCTTTGTGGATGGAGTTTCCAACACCCAGGCACAATCACAATGGAAACATCAAAGATCACTGAACACAGATCAACGTAATAGATGTAGTAATAATGAAAAAGTTGAAATACAGGAGAAGTGCCACACAAAACGAGCACATGCTGTTGGGAAAATGACACCAATAGATTTGGCGAATGCAGAGTTGCCACAAACTTCCAATGTGTGAAAAATACATTCTCTGCAAAGCCCAATAAAGAGAAGTGTGATAAAACAAGGTATGCCTGTATTTGAAGTATATATTAAATCTGTTAAACTACCAGGTCATGATGTAAATTCCTGGTTGCCTTCTGTATTAATCTAATTTTAGTATTTTGAAATGAACCTGAAAAATTTGTATTGTAGGTGCATATTAGCCCTTTTAACTTCAAAACCATGACATTTGCACTCAAATTATGTAAAAATATGTATAAACAGCAATTAACTTAAATTTGGAGTAATGAATGTGTCTTTGCAAGTTGGAAAAATGCCAGTAACATTTGGGATCTTAAATCTGTTACCCAGTTTTCAATGTGCAATGATTTGTATTGAGTGCATTACCTGTTTATTTTTTATTTTAAAATCATTAAATATGAAAATCTTTTTTCTTTTTCTTTTTTCTTTTTTTTTTTTGAGACAGAGTCTCGCTGTCTCCCAGGCTGGAGTACAGTGGTACGATCTCAGCTCACTGCAAGCTCCACCTCCGGGGTTCACACCATTCTCCTGCCTCAGCCTCCCAAGTAGCTGGGACTACAGGCACCTGCCACCATGCCCGGCTAATTTTTTGTATTTTTAGTAGAGACAGGGTTTCACCGTGTTAGCTAGGATGGTCTCGATCTCCTGACCTCGTGATTCACCCGCCTCGGCCTCCTAAACTGCTAAGATTACAGGTGTGAGCCACCGCGCCCAGCCTAAATATGAAAATCTTAATGCTATAAAAAAGTAAGTGGGATTTTTTGGGTATAAAGAGTATTGAGTTATTTCCATTGTATTTAAAATGTATCAAATGTTTATTTTTCATGTAAAATTACTAATCATATTTTCTATCAAACAAGTTTTTCATTATACAGTTAAATTGGTTTCATCTCTCCTTTTAATAAAGCAGATCACTTTGTTCCTGAATCCAGCCAAAAATAAGGTGTAACATTCAATGTGTGTAATATTCTCCAAGGAAAAAGAGATTCCTATGGGCTAATTTTTGTAACTTCACTTTGTTAGCATTTAAATGACTGGATGGGGGTGTTTGTATTGAAAGGTTTAAATTTTACACTAGTTTTCTTGTATACTTTCAGTAATTATTGAGTCTTAATATTAGACTAGAAACAACTATAAAATTATTTTCAAGATTATATTAAAATATTAAAAAATTAACTTTTGAAAGGTGTTTGATTAATTCTATTAATCAGAGGTTTGCAGGATTTGATAATAAACACTATGGCAAACAATATAGCCTAGAGTTTCTGAATTTAAGGGTGTTAATAACTTGCCTGCTGTTAGTTGTAGTAATAAATCTTTCAAAATTTATACTTTTGCCTGATTAATTATAGTATGACTTGGTCTAACAAGTAAGATACACACATACACATATTACATGTATCTTTTAAGTAAGCCAGCAACCTATAGTGCTAACTAAATATAATATGATGCTATACAACCAGTTTAGAGGAAATGACAGAATGGTTTGAAGCCAGTTGGGGTCTATAATGGAACACTTATGGCACCAATCTTTCCAGGGGAGGCAAATGGCTGTATATTTTAAAGTGGAAACACAAGATTTGAAATTAAATGCCAGTCAGGTATTGTGCCTAGTGGCTATAATCCCATCTACTAGGAAGACTGAGGTGGGAGGATCACTTGAACCCAGGAATTGGAGGCTGCAGTGAGCTATGATCATGTCACTGCACTCTAGCCTGGGTGAAGGAACAAGACCCTGTCTCTAAAAAACTAGAAGTTTTTTTAAAAAATTGAATGTCCAATTTTTATATTTTTACTTTTATATATATATATGTGTGTGTGTGTGTGTGTGTATATATACTATTACTATATATATAGTCACTAAAGGATAAATTGAAGCTCTTTGTGATTAAATTATTAATTTTTGAAACTGTACTCCCAATACCATTTTATATAACTTTATCAATTATGATTTCTGTTGCTTTGAGATTTTACTGAAAAAATGAAAGCATTTAATGAGAATGGAAAAAGAAGTAAATAAACATATATATTGTATGTGCAGTATCAATAAGGATGCGCATAGCATATTTTAAAACTTTACTTTCAGACTTTTCGTATTTAATTTTCAATTTTCAACAATGTTTACTTTTTCTGGCAATTTATGAATTTTTGTTGCTTTAGTAAGAAAAACGTGTAAACATTACTCTTAAGCTGGAATTATTTTCTAGAGAACAATTTCATTGTATTTTCTTAGTAGAAAGACTATAGTGCTAGTTAAACCCATAACCATTAATATTGAAAATTGTAATGCTGTAAAGAACTTGAAGGGATCATATTTTTCAAGGTAATATACTTTTGAAATAGATAATTTACACCCACTCATGCTTATTCATTGACAGCATATCATTGTATAAATGGCTCACTTAACTGATCAGTGAACATACATTCTTGCATAATAAGCAACATAAGATTGTATCCATACTTTGGTATTAATTTGCTCATAATTTTTGCTCTACTCTATTTTTTTTGTGATATCTGTGTATAATTTTAACTTGAAAAGATCCGTAAAAAATATAGTTTGAAAAATATCACATATACTGGGCATCTTTCTAAAAAGGCAGTATCACTGGAATACAATACTAAGATTATAGGAATTTAGACTTATAGTCTTGTTTATAAAATCCTGACTTAAACATCTTTTTCAAAAGTGTAACGGCTGCTCTTCTAAGGTTGTTATAAAATCAATTTCATATTTGATATTATGTTGTATGCCTAGATAAAACGATAGATGTCTGTGGCTGCATATCTGTGTAACAGAAGGAGAGCAGGTAATGCTGCTCATCAAAATGAATAGGCTCTAATATCTATAAAATGGAAGATAAAATTTAGACTTCTGCTTGAATGAAATGAGCATGGGTGTGATTTCAGGCAGGTCTGGTATACATTTATTCCACCTTCTACCATCTTTTCTCCCAGTCTCGATAAGGCAACTTCTGCATAGCTGATTTATAAGCTAAAAATTACAACTATTAATTTAAACACAAATGTGTGGATTTTAGTCTTTCAAATACATATATATTCTTTATTTTACTTTATTTAATTTGGTTCCTTGAAGAAAATGGAACATTTCTCAAAAAAGTTAAAACTTGAAAATGCCCTTACTGTGTTAGTTTATTTTTTATATTTCCTGGCCTCAATGGCTGGATGTTTGCAACTATATACTACAGTGTCTATCTGCCTATCTACCTATTTATCTATCTGTCTATCTACATATATACATATGTGTGTATATATACATGTGTATATATGTATGTATATATAAATATACACATGATAGACACTGCAGTATATAGTTGTGTATGTATGTATATACATACACACAAACTCACACACATATATTACATTTTGTAGCTCTTTAACATTACAGAAAATATTTTCTTTGGTGTTTTTTTCTGCTGCTTCAAGAATGCAATTTGCAAGGACATATATTAAAAAAAAAAAAACAAGTACTTGTGTGAAGATCTATTATGGTTTCCTGTCGATTGGTGTCTTTTGTTTTATTTGGTATTATAGTAAAATGACCTGTTCCATAGGTATGGTTAATTAAAGCTTAAGTTCATTAAAGATTAGTATCCAGGCTCAAAACTCTATACATGTTTCAATTATAGAAGCAAAACCTGAGACTTGGAGAGGTTAGATAATTTGCCAATGATCTCATAGCTAGTGCATGGCTGAACTGACTCCAATTCCTGAACATTTTGCTCTTCCCATACAGTAAGCTCAACTGGTACCGCCTGCACTAATAGAGTAATGCTTTTACAGCCTACTGAGATATGTTGGACAGTTTTCTTCCACATTAAATGGCTTCAGATTGCTAAAACTTTGGAGCCATTGTGTTTTCCACATATCAGCAGCCTTATTCTGCATTCTTGTTGACCCTCATAGGGTTTTCTTTGTACTTGCATCAGGGAAGCCAAGCATTATTTTAGAATCTCAGAGAACAGGGAAGTTTGGGAACACTTTCAGTTCACACTGACCAGCCTTAGCAGAACCTGGCAGTTCGATTCCTCTTCTTTAGTTTCCCGATTTGTGCAATGAGGATTTCAAAACTTCTCCACCTCTAACAGACATTTGATCTATCCACCCGCGCCCTTACTGTGAGCAGATTACCCGTTTTTGCTTTACAGAGAAAATAAAAGCTATCACATGCAAATTTCATTAATTTTCTTTCTTTCTTTCTTTTTTTTTTTTTTTTGAGCCAGAGTCTCGCTCTGTCACCCAGGCTGGAGTACAATGGTGCGATCTCAGCTCACTGCAAGCTCCACCTCCCGGGTTCACGCCATTCTCCTGCCTCAGCCTCCCGAGTAGCTGGGACTACAGGCGCCCGCCACCACGCCCGGCTAATTTTTTGTATTGTTTTGGTAGAGACGGAGTTTCATAGTGTGAGCTAGGATGGTCTCAATTTCCTGACTTCGTGATCCAGGCACCTCGGCCTCCCAAAGTGCTGGGATCACAGGCGTGAACCACGGTGCCTGGCCTAATTTTCATGCCGGCTTTCACATTCAAATTTTCTTATTGCTATGTTGACATGTAAGTCATGTTTTGTTGAATACTTACAGTATGTATCATTTGTACACGGTGGATACTGATATGAACAGATCTGTTTTCCTGGCCTCTAATACCTATCATTCCACAGTAGAGACAGAACATAAACTCATATTTAAATGCGTTAGTCAATGTTATCCAGAGAAACAGAGCCCATAAGAGAGAGAGAGATTACTTGATAGATAGATGATTAATAGTACAATAGGAGATTCAGGGATACCTCAGAAATACTGTATATTCAGTTCCAGACCATCACAATAAAGTAAATAACACACTAAAGTGAGTAATAGACATTTTTTGGTTTCCCAGTGCATATATAAATTGTGTTTACATGACACTGTATATTAATAAGTGTATAACATTTTGTCTAAAAATGCACATACCTTAATTAAAAATATTTTGTTGCTAAACAGTACTAATGATCATTGGAGAGTTCAGTGAGTCTTAATCTTTTTGCTGGTGGAAGGTCTTGTCTTAATGGTGATGGCTGCTGACTGATTAGGGTGGTAGTTGCTGAAGATTAGGGTGGCTATGGTAATTTTTATTTTATTTTATTTTATTTTATTTTATGAAAAAAGGTCTCATATTTTCTTTTTGCATGGGCTGGGGTGCACTGGTGCAGTCATGGCTCTCTGCAGCCTCCACCTGCCAGGCTGTAGCAGTTCTTGCTAAGTAACTGGGACAACAGGTGTATGCCAACACACCTGGCTACTGTTGTGTGTGCGTGTGTGTGTGTATGTGTGTGTGTTTTGTAGAGATGGGATCTTGCTATGTTGCCTAACTGGTCTTGAACTGCTAGGCTCAAGTGATCTTCCTGCGTTGGCCTCCCAAAGTGCTGGGATTGAGATTGGTAGTTTTTTTTTTTTTTAAATAAAACAACACTGAAGTTAGTCACATTGATTGATCCGTCCTTTCAAGAAAGATTTCTTTATAGTGTGCAAGTCAGTTTGATTGGATTTTACCCACAGTAAAACTTTCAAAATTGGAATCAATCCTCTTAAACTATGCTGCTGCTTTATCACCTACATTTATGTATATTCTATATCATTTGTTGTCATTTGAACAATGTTCATAGCATCTTCTCTGGGAGATTCCATTTCCAAAAACCACTTTCTTTGCTTCTCCATAAGAAGGAACTCCTCGTTCATTCAAGTTTGTTCACGAGATTGCAGCAATTCATTTATATCTTTATTTAGGCTCTACTTTTAATTCTAGTTCTCTTGCTGTTTTTACCAGATCTGCAGTTACTTCCTCCACTAAAGACTTGGCCTCTCAAAGTCATCCATGAGGGTTAGAATTGACTTTTTTCTGCTAATGTTTATATTTTGATCTCCTCTCATGAATGCTCTTATTGGAATTTATAATGCTGAGTCCTTTCCAGAAGGTTTTCAATTTACTCTGCCCAGATCCATCAGAGTAATCATTATCAATCTGTCTATAGCCTTATGAAATGTATTTCTTAAATAACAAGACTTGAAAGTTGAAATTGCCTCTTGATTCATTGACTGTAGAATGAGTGTTGTGTAAGCAGGTATGAAAACATTAATCTCTTGCATATCTCCATCAGAGTTCTTGAGTAACTAGGTGCATTGTCAATAAGCAGTAATATTCTGAAAGACATTTTATTCCAGAACAGTAAGTCTTAACAGTGGGCTTAAAATATTAGGTAATCCCTGCTGTGAACAGGTGTTCTGTCCTCCATGCTTTGATATTCTATTTATAGAGCACGGGCAGAATAGATTTAGCATAATTCTTAAGGGTCCTAGGATTTCCACAAGGATAAATGATCATTGGTTTCAACTTAATTCTCTAGTTGCATTAGCCCTTAACGAGAGTCAGTCTTTCTTTTGAAGCCTGCAAGCCAGACATTGACTTGTTCTTTCTAGCTATGAAATTCCTAGATGGTATCATCTTCTGGTATCATGTTTCTTTAGAAGAAAGCCTACAAGCCAGGCTTACTGTAGCAACCTTCATCAGTGATCTTAGCTAGATCTTTCGGGTAAGTTGGTGGCAGCTTCTACGTCAGCACTTTCTACATGCACTTTTATGTTATGGAGACATCTTCTTTCCTTCAACTGATGAACCAATTTCCTTCGACTGATGAATCAACCTTGCTTCCAACTTCTTTTCTGTAGCTTCCTCACCTCTAATAGCCTTCATAGAATTGAAGAGAGTTAGGGTCTTGCTCTGGATTAGGCTTAGCTTGAGAGAATGTTATAGCTGTTTTGTTCTTTTATCCAGACTACTAAAATTTTCTCTGTATCAACAATAACACATTATTTTGCTTTTTTATCATTTGTGTGTTCAGTAGGTAACACTTTTAGGCTTATTTCCAACTTTTGATTGAAAATGAGAGATGTGTGACTATTCTTTCACTTGAACAGTCAGAGGGCATTGTAGGGTTATTAACTGGCCTAACTTTAATACTGTTATGTCTCAGGGACTAGGGAGGCAGGAGCAGAAGGAGAGAGACTTGAGAATGGCCAGTTGATGGAGCAATCAGAACATACACAACATTTATGAATAAAGTTTGCCATCTTAGATGGCTGCAGTTCACAGCACTCCAAAACAAATACAAAAGTAACATCAAAGATCACAGTGTCGGCCCATTCACATTGCGATTAATAAATACCTGAGGCTGGATAATTTATAAAGAAGGGAGCTTTATTTTGGCCTGTGAACCTCAGGAATCTCACAAACATGGCAGAGGGTGAAGGGAGAGCCAGTGCTTAACATGGTGAGAGCTGGAGCAAGTAGACGCCACACTCTTTTAAACCATGAAATCTCATGTGAAAGAGTAAGAACTAGGCCGGGCGCGGTGGCTCAATCCTGTAATCCCAGCACTTTGTGAGGCCGAGATGGGCGGATCACAAGGTCAGGAGATCGAGACCATCCTGGCTAAAACGGTGAAACCCCGTCTCTACTAAAAAATACAAAAAACTAGCCGGGCAAGGTGGTGGGCGCCTGTAGTCCCAGCTACTCGGGTGGCTGAGGCAGGAGAATGGCATAAACCCGGGAGGCGGAGCTTGCAGTGAGCTGAACTTCAGCCTGGGCGACAGAGCAAGACTCCGTCTCAAAAAAAAAAAAAAAAAAGAGCAAGAACTGACTCATCTGACTCATTGTTATGAGGAGACACCAATACATTCGTGAGGGATCCACTCCCATGACCCAAACACCTCCTAATAGGCCTACCTCCAACATTTGAGGTTACATTTCAATGTGCGATTCAGTGGGGACAAAATATCCAAACCATATCAATCACTGATCACCCTAGCAGACACAATAGTAATCAAAACATTTTAAATATTTTAAGAATTACCAAAACGTGGCACAGAGACAGGAAGTGAGCAGATGCTGTTGGAAAAATGGTGCTGATAGACTTAGTTGATACGTGGTTGCTACAAACTTTCAATTTATAAAAAATGCACTATGTGGAAAGTATAATAAAGGAAACCACAATAAAACAAGGTTAGCCTGTGTGTATATATGGGTGTGTGTGTGTGTGTGTGTGTGTGTGTATATATTATATATGTTTATAAAGATTTATTTTATGTTATTGGCTTACACTGTTATAGAGGCTGAGAAGTTCTACAATCTGTCGTCTATAAGTGGGAGACCCAGAAAAGCCAGTGTAGTTTGAAGGCCTGAGAACTGCAGAGATAATGGTATAGATTCCAGTACAGGTGGGAGGGCAGAAAGAATGATGGCCTAGCTCATACTATCAGGCAGAAAGCAAATTCAACATTCCTCCACCTTTTTGTGCTATTTAGGCCCATAAGTGATTGGATGGTATACAACCATCTGCTTTACTGGGGAGGGCCATCTGCTTTAGTAAGACATCAATTCAAATGCTAATCTCTTCTAGAAACACCCTCACAGATACACCCAGAGATAATGTTTAACCAGATATTTGGGCACACTTGGCCCAGTGATGGTGACCTATATAATTTATCATCATCATAAATAAATATAAATGATATTTTTAAAACTGATAAGCTCTAAGAAGAGAGTAAAGAGGTGACATGAAGCAGTGACAAGACAGGAGGTGAGGATGTGGAGAAGGCAGCATGAACTAGGGTGGCAAGGAATGATACCTCTTGGGAAGCAATACAGCATATTGAGAACATGGACTGAGGTTCAGATTCTACCACTTATTGCCTGAGTAACGTCAGGCAAGTTACTTAGACTCTCTGTTTCTTAGTTTTTTCATTTGTAAAATTGAAACCCTGTCAGTATTTACATATTAGTGTCAATGTGATTTAAATATGTGCAATGTGTTTAGAATAGCACCTGGATTACAGGAAGCATTCAATAAATATAGCTATAGTATCTGTCAAAGACCAATTGGCTCATTCAAGAGTTCAAATGAAGAGAGTTTAATAAAGGGGCCATTTATAGATGTGTAGGATTAGCTAATGGAACCAGCAGTATGTGGAAAATCACCCAGGTAAAATAGTAACAGTAGAAAGCCAAGCCATTACTACCTGTAAGCCTGACGAGGCAAAAGGAAAGAATGAAAGTATTTACCAGAGCTTGGTGGGAGCAGTAGCTGTGTAAAATGATCACTGGTGTATTTTGGAGCTCAGCATATGATCTTCTTCCTTCAGTCTCCATAATCTTACCATAAAGGTGATTATTTTCTGTATGATTTAGCTGCTCTTGTATATGGATTCCCTGACAAGAGCTGTGGTGATAAAGAAGCTCATCCATGAAAGAAGAGTTGCTTGGCAGGGAAGAAACATGGGAGGTTGATACTGTAACCTATCTCTTCCCATTTTTTAATCTTCTAGCATTGCTTACTATCAGAACATCCAATCAGAATTCATAAGGGAATCTAGATGTGTTCATGAAGGATATCCTGAGGCACAGAGAAAGACACACAAGGGTTGTGAATGAGTTGAGGAGGACATTAGGCACTCAGCTTCATTATCATTATCATCATCATTATCATTATTATCATCATAATTTTCATCATTATTAAATGACATTTGTATTGAGAAGTCAGGCCATTCCAGAATTAGGGGGAATAGTACCAAGAACAGAGGACAGCAAGTTTCAACGCCCTGAATCAGGGTTGATACATGTGGTTGTGCAGATTTTGAACCACATAAGTGCAGGGAGTTATATACACAGAGGCTAGGTTCACAAAGCATAAAGACAAGTGTGACTTGAGTGAAACAAATATGGGAAATTGGGGGAGCGATGCAACTGTAAGGATAAACAAGTTCAGATCATTTAGATTTTTAGAGGTCATGCTAAAGAATTTGAGTTTTATTTTACATGTAATAGGAAGCCCTTTGAGGATTTTAAATAAGGAAGAGAGGTGATCTTATCTATATTTACAAAAGACAACTTTAGATGCTACCTGAAGGTTAAATTCTTTGTTTATTTGTTTGTTTTTTTGGAGATGGAGTCTAGCTCTGTCACCCAGGCTGGAGTGCAGTGGCGCAGTCTCGGCTCACTGCAAGCTCCGCCTCCCGGGTTCACGCCATTCTCCCGCCTCAGCCTCCCGAGTAGCTGGGACTACAGGTGCCCGCCACCACACCCGGCTAATTTTTTATATTTTTAGTAGAGACAGGGTTTCACCGTGTTAGCCAGGATGGTCTCGATCTCCTGACCTCGTGATCCACCCGCCTCGGCCTCCCAAAGTGCTGGGATTACAGGCGTGAGCCACCGCGCCCGGCCAAATTCTTATAGGCAAGCAAGAGCAGAAGAAACAGGAATGATCTCACAGCAGTCTTGCTGAGAGATAATAGTGGCTTGACCTAAAGTTGAGATTCAGTATGTATGAAATAAAGCAATAAGGCTATCTTATGGGTTGAATATAAGAGGAGGTGGAGATGATGAAAAAGAAAAGAACCGAGGATAATTCCAGGTCTTTGGTTTAGGCAGCTAGGTGGACAAGATTGGCATTTATACAAGAGTGAAATCCTGGAAGTAGAAGAAGCATGTATTTTGCATGCATGTGTGTGGTGTGTGTAATAGGAATTAGGGAGATGGGTGATAGGTAATTGTTGCAGAACCAGGAGTTCTGAGATTTCAGGATTTGAAGAATCCAAACTGACATATTAAGGAGACAGTCCAGAGTACAGAGATGAATTAAGGCCTGAGATGTACATTTGAATGTCATTGTGATATTGATGGGATTTAGAACTATGGAAAGTAGAAGAGGAGTAAGGACTGAGGCCCCGGGTACACCTCAGTGTTGTGTTAGGAATTTCAGCAAAAGTAGAGAAAGCACTGGAGAGTGAGAAGAAACAGAGAGAGAGAGAGAGGAGGGAAATCACTAGTGTTTATGTCATGAGTGCAAAAAGAAGAAGATATTTTTTTCTTTTGCTCTGTTTTGTTTTGTTTCTACATGATCCTGAAGGCCAGACATCAGAATACAGTGTTTTTAGAAAGAGGGAGGGATTACTAGTGTCCTGTGGAGCAATATGGTGCTGGACATACCACCTTCTTTCATTCTCAGGTATCTCACCCTAAAGATGATCCTTCTCTTTTCCGTATCATTTATCTTCTCCTCTGTATTCGATCCTGCCAATAATTATTTAAATATGCTAAAATCTTTTCTCTCTTAAAAACCAAACCAAACCCAAACAAACAAAAAATCTCACAAACTCCTCCCCAAACTCCAGATCCAGCTACTTCTCCCATCGTCAATGGCTCCTTCTCATCCAAGAGCAGTCTAGCCTCTGTTTCCAGTTCCTCATTACCCACTTTCTAATCTACAAGTGAGTTGTGATCCTTTTGGTAACAAGTTACTGAACATCTAGATACAAGTGACTTAAAAAATGAGGATTTATTTTTCTATTGAGAAGAAGGTTGCATGTGGGAAGTTTTAGGGTTGTTTAATTTAGCAATTCAGGAATGTTGGTGCTCTGCAATCCCCTTGGCTTTTTTCTTATGGTTGCAAGGCAGCTGCAGCATTTCTAAGTATTGTGTCTGCACTTAGGAGATGTTTATTTTTCACTATTTCACATTACATTAAGGAAGAAACACCCTTTGAGAAGACACTAGCAGACGCCACTAAGATTTCACTGGCTAATACATGTACCCATTCTCCAGTCGCAGAGAGTCTGAAAAAGCAAAGATCTAGCATCTTTAGCCTCAGTGGTGGGAGACACTCTGTACAAGAAATAAGAAATAAGAGGGTATTTTATTTTTAATGCTCAGCTCGTAGCCCATCTCTTCCTCTAGATTAAATTACATGATTTTAGAGCAGTAATTTGTTTTGTTGTTCATCATTTTCTTAATGCTCAGCCCATTGCTAAACTCAGTTAAAATATATTTATTTAATGAATGCACAAATAAATTTCAATGCTTTTTTTAAAAAAAAAAATTAGCTACACCAACAATTCTCATTTCCTGTTTCCACTTTGTTAGGGATTAAACAAATCTCCAAGTTTTTCAGGTGCGTGTATGTGTGCATGCACATACACATGTGAATTTAATTGCAAATATGCTTGGAAACAATGATAGCTTTCTTTTAACTAATGCATAAACTCAGTGACATTTCTTTGGTTAATCAGAGGCTATACATGCTAATTTTCTAGTTCTTGAGTTTGTTATGGTAAGCAGAGATTGACAAATAGTTGGCTTCCAGGTCAATGAGATATTATTTCATTGTAGAAAACAAGATCATGAGAAATCATGGAAGTTTTTTCTGGGTTCACATTTTTAAATAATTTCTGAAATAATCTGAAGGAAATTAATGTCTAGTTAAACTTAAAGATGCAAAATAAAACTATTGCCGTCAATATATTTAGAATTTTATGCTATAATGATAAGCCATGCACAGACCTATTTCAAGAGAGTCCTTATAATATGTTTAAGTAATAGGCAAGTCCTAAATAATTTGCAGTTAAGTACTATAATAGCATATTTTTGTGTATCAAATACATATTTTTAAAGAGGAAATTATAATTAGGAGCCTTATTTATAAAGCTGTTATCAGGGGTTGTTAGGAATTTTTGAGGTTTTATTTAAAACAAAAATATTATGAGAAGTAATTATTTTTATAGCATATATGAATGAAAATTGACAATGCAGAATTATTTTTTGTTGTAGGATTCTTGGATACAATAAACAATAATTTAAAAAATCAATATTAATTAACATTAATAACACATATTTGGAGAGCTACTAATGTAGGCCTGGCACTGTGTTAATAAGAGTTAATTGAAAATTTCAGTTGTAATATGTATTTTTATAAATCATGTAGGAATTTTTATATGTGCTCTAATTACCCTTTGGCCTCATAATAGTGTATTGTAGGTATTTATGAAATACTTACAAGATAGCTAGACCAATAAATAATATTAAATTAAAGGAGGCAACATGCTTCATAACTAATGCCACCCACATGACCCTCAGAAAATGGTAAGCCTTCAGGAAGCTTACAGCTTAGAAGATCAGACATATACAAAATGATAAAGAGCTGGGACAGTAAGAAGAAACTGCTATTCTCTGTTCTTTCTTTGAAACTTGGCATCCCGTCTTCCCATAATAGTTCAACCAGCTAATATTGAACTATTAAAGTGTTGAATGTTATCATCCAAATAGTATGACAGAGCTCAAGAACTGAAGGCATGGTTTTTGTTTATGTTTTTGTTTTTATCATTTTGGGGAACATGTAGAAGTAGAAGTACTAGTCATTAGAAGCTACAACTAATTGTTTGGATTCTTTGCAGTTATATTGTGGCCAAAAGTTAGATAAACTCTATATTCCAGAATTTCTATTTTCTTGGCCCAGAAAGAAGTTGTGTCTACGAATGTTAAAGAAATTTTAATTTGTTTATAGTCCATTTTTTTGATGTCTACATGGAAATAAAAGAGAAGTTTTCTGGGATAAATCATGGGGTATAAGCATTGGATCCAGTGTCCCAACCTCAGTTGACTTTGATGTCTTCACAGTGTAAAGAGCTGCCTAGGGAATGCTCTCTTGCCAGACCTAAAGCACAGTCCTTGACACTCAGCAATCTTGTGTGGGTGGGTCTGAAAGAGACTTAGGCTATTTCCGTGATTACATCTGGATGGTATCTCATACAGGAATGAATCAGAGAGAAAGTAGTATGGAGAGACAGTAGTTTACTCTAGAAACTATTGAGCACCAGGGTGGTTTATTATAAGCAAGGCTGATATATCTTGTAGTCAGATCCAAACAATTAATACCTATATGAGCCTTGATGTAAGGAAATCAATCAAGGAGACTGAACTGTCTATGCATGGCTGAAATCCTTGATTCTGAATCAAAAGGGTGGTAAAGTACCAAATTCAGTTAGTGATTTTAGTGAGCACTAGGGGAATTTTATACTCTGGCCAAACATGTGGTTATCCAATCCTCTTGGGGAAAATGTAGGCTTCTGAGTGTACTAATTCTCTCAGTCCCTTTTTTTTTTTTTTTTTTGCCTCTTGCATTAATCATGCACTGTGCTAAATATTGCATGGACCACATCATTTAATTCTCTAATGGGGGGAAGATTCTATTATGACCATTTTATAGACTTGGATACTGAGGTCTAGAAAGACTAATAACTTACTTAACTTTACTCTATTTGAACATCAGCCGACCCTAGTGACCTCCATTCTGCATTATATGATATTGTACATGTAGTAGGCCTTCAACACATATATGAGAAATAGAATAATAATAATTCTCAAGTCAACATCAATACCCTTAACTTTCAACTTCATTTGACATTGTCCTATAAGTACGTGTGATTTAGTAAATAAATATTATTGAACCATGTCCTGGTTCCTCACAAAAGAAACTAGAAAGATTATCTCTTCATATGATGTAACCTGAAAATATATTGTAACATTCTACAAAAAAAAATCTCTCTTCTTCCCTGGTTTCTCCTTTTGCCTCCTCACCTAGTTTTTCAAATTTTACTTACCTGTATAGGTTAAATGTCTTACTACTTAGTAGCTGTGACAGTTTTCCTAGTGCCTCAATTCTTCACCTGTAAATTTCACATAAGAATAACATTTATTTCATGACATAGCTGTGAAAAAGAAATCAGATAAAGCATGTGAAGTTGTGCTTCTCAAACCATCTATGGTGAATGAACATTTTCTATAAGTTATTATCAATTGCAGATTGATAAAATATCAAAAATCAATTGTAAGATAAATTAAATAAAAAATAGAAACAAATTTTTATTATTAGGTTCAGCGCTGCTACTGTGTTGAATTCCTATAAAAGTCTTTCAAAGCTTGCTCAGATTTCTTTACTTATCTCATTGCAAACTGATAGCAAATAGTTTGCTCATTGGCAATAGTCCGTTGGCCCCATTTTGAGCACCACTGATGTAAAGCTCCTAAAAGAGTGCCCTTTATATATTATATGCTCAATAAATATTTGCAGTTTTATTGAAAATAAGCAAGGTACCAATGACACTGTTAGTTTTTTACCTTTCTTAACTTTTTAACTTTCTCCTCCAAATCACTCTGTCTTCACAAAATTTTCTTCATTAGATTTTACTACTCCCTATCCTCCTCAATGCTTTTGTTCCTCTTGCTAATTTATTTTGAATGTCCCTTGAATTCCTGAACTTAAGGCTCTCCCTCTTTTTGCATGCATTTTCTTGAATTCTTCATTTCTTTAGAAAGTCACCTCCTCCCTGACTCTACCACCTTCTGCCCTGGATTTCTGTCTTACCGTAGCCAGTCTCCAATTCAGACAACTCTGCCTCCCAGGTGATTTTGACTTTCGGCCTTGTTACCTTGCTTTCATATCAGTTCAACAATCTTCTATTGCTCTCTCTACTATCATTTATTTCTGTTTCAACTTATTTTGCATGCAGTGGTTATTATGTACTATTTCGATAATGCCTTACATTTAAAATAATTGTCATTAATTTGTTTCCTTAAAAAAAATCTGTCAGGAATTGAGAACCTGATAGTACCAAACAAATTCAAGAAAAGGTGTTTTATATTCTGCTGAGACTTTATTTCAGCAGTAAGTCCTCTTTTTAGTTCTCTTCAAAATTCAGCCTGTCTTTTCTTAGCTTCCTTCACTCACTCACTTTTTAATTCCTCACATCTTTCTTGAGGATTGTTTGTAACTCTGGTCATGCTGAATTGCTTTATATAGGAGATGCAGGATCTCCACCTTGTCCTAATCCCTCTGGGACACTTTATTTGCTCAATTTAGCTCTGAGAAGAAATCATTTGTTCCCAGACTATGGGCTAGAGATCACTGGGGCATGCTAGTATGTATGCAAGTGGTCTATAACTCTACAGGTACTCTCTCCCCAAACATCAGTGTTATTAACTCTTCTGAATAACTGAAACTATACTTTCCCTTAAAAGGATCATCTTGTTCAAAAACATGAGAACATTATTCATTGCAAACAAACTGAAAACAAATCAATACAAAATATACATCAAAGTGTGCTTATTCTTAATTGTATCCCTGTGTTTTCCCCACACTTGAAATTCCATCTCCAATTTCTTTTCACTTCTCTTCTGTAGAGATCTGTTGCTCCCGCTGACCTTGTGGTACATTCAGTTCCACATTCCAACCTTAGCCACAAATGTTAGCACTGCCTAGAATGTTCTCTTGTCGTATCTCTGCCAATTACCATTCATTTATTATTGCTGTTATTGTAATTATCATCATCATTGTCATTGCTGAATTGGCTCACTTCTTCCAAGAAGATGTCTTGGCTGACTTCTTAAGGCAAGCAGTTTTCAAAGTGTGATAAGAGGATGCCTCGGGGTTCGTGGTACCCTTTCAACTACATATTTGTGTGTGGGCAGGCTGTCTTCTAATACTTTAAGCAAAACACCGTATCACGACAGATTGAATGAAGAGGCAGATATGGCAATCCAGCTGTCTTATATTAATCCTAGCATTAAATACACTTGCAAAAGTGTAAAATGGCACAACTCTTCTCACTAAATGATTTTGTTTTTGAAAATATTGTTATTTTATATAAAATATATTTATATTAATATATAATGGGTTTATAGTTGTTACTTAAAGATAAATTGATACATAATATACATTTTTCAAAATTTAAGCATATTATGGTAAATATCCATAGAGATATTCTAAATATTTTTTTAAAAAACCTCTTTAGAATCCTCAAATATTTCTAAAGTCTAAAGAAATGGAGAGACCAAAAAGTTTGAGAATTACTGCTTTAAGCATTAAGGTATAAACGGCATTTTGTTGTTATATATATCTGCTCATTCTCTTCAGCTTCATAAATAATAATAAATAGCATTTACTGAAAGTCTACTATGGAGAAGCATGATATGATATGTACATTATCTCTATCCACACAGTAAACCTGTAAGTTAACTTTCTTACTCTAATTTTATAGACGCAGAAACTGATGTTTAGGGAAATTAAGGAATCCCTCAAGTTTTCCCAGAAACTATGCTGGTGGAGTTAGGCTACTACTTAACTCCAAATCCCTGCTATTTCTTAATATTTACCACTATCTTGCATAAATCCACATTATTCATCAAACCACCTCCCATGATATCAGTAACAATTGTTTTCTTTATTTTTGAGATGGAGTTTTGCTCTTATTGCCCAGACTGGAGTGCCATGACGCAATCTCACCTCACTGCAACCTCCGCCTCCCGTGTTCAAGCAATTCTCCTGCCTTGGCCTCCCAAGTACCTGGGATTATAGGTGTGTGCCACCATGCCCAGCTAATTTTTTATTTTTAGTAGACACGGGGTTTCTCCATGTTGGTCAGTCTGTTCTCGAACTCCCGACCTCAGGTGATCTGCCCGCCTTGGCCTCCCAAAGTGCTGGGATTACAGACATGAGCCACCGTGCCTGGCCGGTATCAGTTACAATTCTATACGCAAGGAGTTAATGAACAAAATAATTATTAAATAGATAGAGTCAGCCTATCTTTAGAAACCCCTAATGGCAGATGTTAGTCTTCAAATGACCTATTTATCTCTAGAACTATTGTTTTTTCTGAACTATTTTTTTCTAAATTATTTTCAGTCTGAATTGCCTCCTGTAGACAGTGGAATATTGGTTCTGCAAATCAATAGGTTTCAAAGAATGAACACAATTCATTCAACTTCTACTTAAGTTAAGCTTTCTAAGCTTAATTCTATATTAATTCACCTGTAGATGCTTAATTTGATCTGGAAACATTTTATAATTCCACTTCCTGATAATATGCTTAGGCATTTCTCACAGAGGAATTAAGATTTTCAAAGTTATCAGTACATAATTAAGCCTTGTTCAATTAACTGGCCTGCTGCCATGCTTGCAGGGTGCCGTGTCCTGCAACTCAGGAAAGTGACACAGCATCAAAGAGGATTCTGGCTTTTGTAGACAGAGCCAACACTGAAGATGTAATGCTTAGGAAAAACACCCAAATGAGTAATCCATTTTAGTTGTTGCTGAGAACTTCTTGGAGGAAGGAGCTTTGCAGGACAACTGACTCATCTTACAGCAATGTGTAATGCTTGTGCTGAAAACGATTCTGATAGGTGAGAGCAACTATGGCAGCAAAGGGCAGAAACACCACCCCCTAGCACACAGAAACAAAAGTTATTTGAGAAAGGGCATTTGTCAGAAAAATAATAAATTTGGTTTTAGCCAAATTTGATGTAAGGCCTACGTTTTTAACGGAAATGCCAAGTAGGTAGTTAGAAATGTCAGAGTGAACATCGGAAATAGTAAGACAAAATTCATAGAAGTGAATGTTTTAGATTAGAGGTGAGAGATGAAGTCATACATTTTTTGAAAGGAAATCACAAAGCAATAAGCTGAAAGAGATGACTGTTAAACTTTGCATAAATCTTATTGTTACACTGAGAGATTAAGAAAAGTAAAACTTAAAAATGGCAAAGAAAAATATGGTAGAACATGCAGTTAGAATATGCCAGTGCCTCCAACGTCTAGTGAGAAAGAAGTTTCAGGAAAGAAGATTCCATCGACATTGTGAAATATTCCAGAGAAAGTGAAATAAAGAGGAGGAAAATATTTGGCTTGTGAATGAGAAGATACTTGGTGACTTGTGAGTTGTTGATACATGAGCTAGATTATATGGCAGTAAACATGAGAAAGAAATGTGATTATAGCTTAAGGAACTAATGGAAAGACAGCAATTGATAAATAGACCAGGTTCGAGTGAGGCTGAAAGTTCAAGGTAGGATGATGCATGCATAACTTGAGGGAAAAGTTTCATCATCTTCAGATTGTCTAGTAAAAACATGAAAGACATATTCATTGAGCAATTGTGATATAGAGACGCTGTCTTAGGTGCTTGAACATAGCAGTCAAAAATCAAAACCTAGATATCTAAGCTGTGGAGCCTGAGATTTTTTTTGAATATTTAACAGGCTCCTAGCCCTGGGCTAATTAAGCACTATTAGAAGAAACACGCTCTTGTGTTATATACAGTGGTGTGTTGGTAATCTGACTTACTGGGAAAAAAATTAAAAAATAAAAAGCCTTGATAAGAGTATTTGAGGCATTCCTAGTTGTACATATTCCTGTACTGTAGCCAATTTCTAGCTACCAAGATAATACCACTGGTGTGGAGTTGGGAAGGAGGTGCAGAATAGGCTCCTGAGCTGGTTGCAACAGAGCGCTGGTACTGGCATGTTTTGTTTTGTATGCTAGATATTAACATACTTCTACCTTTATTTTATTCATATGTAAAATAGGAAAAATATTTTGCAACTTTTATGAAGTTGTTTATTGATGAATATTTTTGGTGGAACCAAAAACTGGAGAAATGCAAGCTATGAAATTAATCACCATTAAGTGAAATGGTTAGACATTTATACATGAAAACAATATTAAACTTAGATTTGGAAAAACATAGACAAAAATAAACTCACAGATGGTAGACAACTTTAGAAATGCGGTAATACACCTCACTTATCTAACATCTTCAGGGAATGAGCTGTTTCATTTAAGTGAATTTTCCTAATAAAACTTACAGATTCAAACATTAGCACTTTTTAATTTTAACAAGTTTATGTGGAAACCTTTCAAAAATGGATTTGAAAATTTGTTGCCTTCTTTATTTTTATAATACATATTTTGAGTTTAAAAATAATATGTGATCATTATATAACATTTGAAAATAAACACATATAAAGGAGAAAATAAAAATATATTTCTAATCTCATCATCCAGAGGAAACCAGTGTTTTCAAGATGATTTAATTTAATTTCATCTTCTTACTTACATGTATATTTTTAAGTAATTGAAATATTTTTAATCAAATATATGTTATATGAATTTATTTGCAAGCATTTCTCACATCATTATTCTGTAAATGTATGTTTTTAATGGCAGTTCTATTTTGTCAAATATGCACACTAGAATCATTTTAAATATATACATATCGTTATTGATAGTAATTAACATTGCTTCCATTTTTCGTAATTATAATGTGCTGCAAAGAACAACCTCATATATCTCTTTCTACCTTAGGACATTTCTAATTATAAATTCCTGAAAATGGAATTAGTGGGTCAAAAGATAAGGTTGTTGTTTTAGACAGTTAATGAAGTTGGTCAAATTTTAGTGCAAATTGGTCAAACCTTGCCTGCAGAAAAAGTATGACAATTAATACTTTCACTAGAATGTATGAGAGTACCCATCTCTCTGTGTTCCTTGCCATCAGCAGACATTGCCATCTTTATTATTGTTTTCAAACAATGTGCTGCATGTCATAATGATTCAGTCATCATCATGTTTATAAGTGAGATTAATGAGATCATGTATGAGATAACACCTAGAGTACTGCATGACACATAGTCATTAGTTAGTAAATAACTAGGTCAAAGTTGAGGCTTAGCACAATGTTGATCCCTCATTCACATTTCAGTGTGAGTCAATGAGGAGTCTGCTCCATGCAGTCCTTTAGAGATCGAGGCTTCTTCCACCTATTGGCTTCACTATCACTTAAGGCCTTAGAATCCTTGCTTCAAAACTCACTTATGTTTAGTGGTGACCACAGGCAATCTAAGGCACAGTTGTTAATTCAAGTAAATTTTTGTTTTATTAATATACAAAGATGCACCCATGATTTATTAAAGATTGTAAGCCTGTTTGCCACCATTGTAATGCATTTTCTTCTTTTTATAACCTTTATGTCCCAAGCAAACACATATTATACTGATTCATGATTGCACACTGAATGTCTGCCACTCCTCTAGGGTAGAAGCACTTTGAGAGCCATGGGCTGAGCTTGATTCAACTTAGTCTCTTCAACACTTGATATGGTGTCTGGCACTTATTAATATTCAATAAATAATGATTGGGTCAATGAATAAATAACTGGATTAATAAATGTACTTTTTGTTCCTTTGCCTGCTTTTGTGGTTTCATTCATGTGGCCATATGTTCTCTCAGTAAACCACTCTCCTTCCACCAGTTATCCTAATCTTCAAACCTCTTGGAACTTCTGGGATAGTATGTATAAAATAGAATATTAACTATCTGTGGGCCTAAAATAACTCTTGAAGTAGTTAAGCTTAGAGACATTAATAAAATTTATTTACATCAATACTGCCTTACTGTCTGGCCCATTACTATGTTCTGGGGAACTGAGGCCATCAAATAAACAAATCTGAATGAGTGAGGCACATTTTCAAATCAATGTGGGCAGATACTCTATTACCTAAAAAAGAAAAAAAACCTGGATGTGCATTATCCTCATATGATGAATAACCCTTTTCCCTCAATAGTAGTATTTGGCCTATTTGAATTCAGCGTTTTCCCATGTTTTGTGTTTCCTGTACCAGGTCTTCTTTGGAATAAAAGGAAACAAAGAGTTCCTGGGATATCAAAAAGGTTCTGTCCATTTAATGACTTTTAAAAAAAGTCACTTACTACATCTATAGTAAGTGAGTTGAATCAACTCAATTGAAAAATGAAAAATAATTGTTCTTAGAGTTATCCACTGCAATGGAATTAAAAGCCAGTGCATAATAGAAAACTCTGTATTCTGGAATTGGGGAACTGATCTGACTTGGTGTATAACTAGGGTATTGTAGGACGAGCTACTTCAGATTCCACTACTGCTAGATATATAGCCTTCATATGAAAAATAAGTTTTATAATATCTGTTCTGTCCCCATCAGAAGTTTATTAGGCTTAGTTGAGATCAAATATTCAGAAGAAATAAAAATGTTATCAATACTTAGAGCAACACTACTTATTTTAAATAATACACTATTGATACTTCTTCTAAAGCCTTAATTTTTAAACTTTTTTCCAGTTCTTACTGGTAAAATGAATTTTATTCAAATTACAATAATGTTTCTTGAATAATTTATTATTTATTATAAAAGATAATGTACCTTTAAAATGGTTTCTAAAATCTCTCTTCAGAGAGGGCACCTTTGTTGATTTCCAACTGGGCTTTCACTCTAAGTAGGCCTCCCAAACATAGCAATACCTCTCGGATTGTTAATTAGTTCTCCTACTCCAAGTTACACTGATGATCCCCTCTTCTTTTCTGATAGTTCCTGGGGAAGCAGTCTGATTACACAGGCCATTGCATGTTTAGTTGGCCAATTAAAATCTTTGTCATTTCAAAATGTTCCTTGGCTTGTATCGCTTATGCCAACAATCTTTATGATTCAGGAGAATATTCCTAAGGCAGGTGGATCAGCTGGATGCTAACTGACATTTGGGTGATGCCTAGGAAGCAGAGTTAAGTCCTCAGAAAGTTGGCATATGCACTTTTAAAAACTAAAAAAAAAAAAAAAAAAAAAAATACATTCACAATGTTGTGTAACCGCCACATCTGTGTAGTTCCAAAACACTTTCAACACATCAAAGTAAAACCCCTTATCCATCAAGCAGTCTATCCTAATTTCCCCTTCCTTCCAGACCCTGGTAGCACCAATCTGCATTTCGTGTTTTTCAAAACTTTTTAATGTGGAAGTAATTTCAAATTTATGAAAAGTTTTAAAATAAAAATAATACAAAGAACACCTACATACACTTTACTCCAATTCATCTGTTGTAAACATTTACCTCATTTGCTTCTCTATTATATATGCATATAATATATAATAATTATAATTTTATGTTAATTACATATGATTATATATATGTATAATTATTTTCTGAACCATTTGAGGGTGACCCTCAGACATTTGTGTGGTCTGGGCATATATTCTCAGATTCAACTTTAGAATTGACTTGTGCTTTTTCAGTAGCTGCCAGGGGTGCATCTAAAACACAGAGATGATTGTATTTCTAATATGCTCAAAACCCAGTGGGGACTTCTTTTTTGAACAGAGAAATCTCTTAACTGCTTTGCAAGGGCATTCAGTGTGCCCACACCGTGTTTTTTAACATCCTATCTTGCAACTTCTGCTATCCCGATTTCTTTATCTTTCATCAACTTCATCCACACTGAACTGCTTATGATTGCCAGTGACTGCCATCATATTTTTGGGGATTTCTTCTTCCAGATATATCCATCTCTCTTTCTCTCCTTGTCAAATTCACCCATGGCCCAACTTAAATGCATATTTTTGTTTTCACTTCCTTGACCTTATCCTTTATCCCCAAACACACATAGCACTTGTAGCAGAGGGACTAACAGCATGGGTTTGTCTTGCCAAATCATGGGTCTGTCACTTGTTAGCCATGTGAATTTGAGCAATTTCCTTCTCTTTTCTTCTGTTTGTTCCTCTGTAAAGTGTGAATAATAATAATACCCACCTCCTAAAGCTGTTATAGAATTAAATGAGAGAACACTTCCAAGTGTCTAAAACAGTCTTTGGTAGATAGAAAACACTCAATAACATGTGAACTACAGTTTTAGCAAGACTCAGCTCAGTATATTTTGATGACTTGTTTATATATCAATCTCCCAGGGCAGGCTATGGGATTCTTAATGATGAAAACCCTTGTTTATTCATCTTCATATCTCCAGCCTCGCTGTTAGGAGAGCTACCTTGTGAATAATAAATACTGCTAACTTACAGGTAATGCCCTTCTTTAGACAGAGTGGATTACAAGAGACATTTCAAAGTGACACAATTTAAAAGAAAGGTGGAATCTGCACTAAGGAATCTTTAGCTTGTAACTGCTTGTGTGTGCTGGAATGAGCAAACAAAAATTCTAATTATCTTTCTAGGAAATGGATCAAATAAAAGAATTAGTTGATCTCCAGAAAACAACAACAACAATAAAAACCTGCATCCTTATAGCAAATGTATTGAATTTATTGTACTTTGAAGTACTGCTGTTGCCTCAGGTCAGCATTAAGCTTCTAAATTCTATGATATATCTATAAGTATATTAGTTTTTTAGGGCTACTGTAACAAAGTACAACAAATTAGGTGGATTAAGCAACAAAAACTTTTTGTTTCACAGTTCTGGAGTCTAGAAGTCTGAGATCAAGACATCAGTAGGATTGGCCCTTCCGAGAGCTATGAGGAACAATCTATTTCTTGTCTATCTTTCAGCTTCTGGTGGTTTGCAGGCAACCTTTGGCATTCCTTGGCTTGTAGATAAACCAACCCATTTTCTGCCTTCGTGTTCACATGGCGTTCTATATGTGTATGTAGCTCTGTGTCAAAATGTCCTGTTTATAAGAATGTCAGCCATATTGAGTTAGGGGCCCAACCTAGTCTAACCCAACTTCATAATAAATAATTATATCTGTAATGACCCTATTTCCAAATAACCTTCTGAGATACTGGGGGGTTAGGACATCGATATGAATTTTGGCAGGTACATAATTCAACTAATAACAATAGACTTTTAGAGAATGCCTTTAACATTTATTAAGGTTTGAATATCAATAGATGTGCTTTTGTTCTTCACTGTCCTTCTAATGAAAATTGTTTTTGATGCTGCTTTCCAGAACCTAAGTGTTAAGAGGAAACACTGAATGTTTCTAAACTTAGAGTTATGATACTTGATATTCCTGTGCACTAGAGAAATTCCTATCCAAATAGATAGATTTATGATTGTAACCTGAACTTTGCTGAAGCAGGCAGGTTTGCAAATTTTAGCAGTGTTGACATTCCAAGAAAGAAGGTAATGAATTCTAGAAATTCAAATCTGATCATTAAGGTGGAAGTGCTGGGGTTAATATAAAACTCACCAGAAGTAAAATATTTAGACAAACAGTAGAGGTATCATAGAATTTAGGGACTTGGGGAACATTCAATCCTTCCCTTAAGAAAAAGTCATTATATCCAAAGTAATGCACACGCTATTCTCAGTTCTCAAACACAGAGATAGGATGTTGATTATATTAAAGTAAGAAATTTGAAAATACCTAGCTTCTTACCCTGCCCGGTGGTAATATCTCTTAAAATTTGACCACAAACGTATTCTACTCTCTGTTTCCTTCACGTTTTTGTTTTAGTTTTACCTGCAGAAAAACTTCTGCCATTTCTATTATTTTTGTCCTTAGTCATAATGTCTTTATGAATGATTTCATTGTTTTACCTTCTAAAATCTTGCCTTGTATAGAAAGTTTAAATGTGAGCCTTATAAGAAATGATGTTCCTTGCTTAGAAAGTATATTTCAGGAGTACAATTTGCAGAGTTAGAAATTATATTAAATAATTAAAATGGAGAATAGTTTCACTTATCAAATTGTATTTGAGTTAACCTTGAGAAACTCTCAGTATCTAGTATTGTGCCTTGGGTAGAAGGAATTTATTAATATCACCAACCCCCTTGGACTTATTAAAATTATCTTGTATTCAATATTTTTGAGTGAAATTAATACTTTCCCTTTTATTATTACTAATAAAGGAATATTATTAACCTGGGGTCGGAATACATAAAAAATATCATGAGGATACAAGTTCTTGAAGAATTTAATTACTGTGACTATAGCATCTTTTTTCTTAGCATTTTTTAATTGTCAGCCTGAAAAAGAATTTTCTGTACTATGTTAGGCATTTTGGCTCAACCCTGAGTATTTGACCCAAATGGGATAAGTGAATCATTTCATCTGCTCCCTTAAGAGTCTCTTGGCTTTATGAATCTTGCATCATGAATAATTAAACAGTGTTGGCCTATAAATTCCATCAGAAGCACAGTATCTCAGAGATTCATATTTATTTCACAAAAGATAAATACATTGAGAAATCAAATCCGGCAATTGTGTATAAAGCTTACTTTCAGGTATAAGTTTTTTTTTTGTGCAGTGAGAATTCAAAATCCTTAATAGACAAAATGTTAGTAACCCCACAACAGAAATCCAGGAAAAGTCCATTACTGCTTTTAAAACCTTCATATTAAGATTTCCTATAAAAATGTAAATGTTATGTCTCTAAATTTGTGAATTCAAGCTATTACACAGTACAAAAAATATAGAAAATATTTTGATAATTACTGTAAGTTGAGAATATGAACTGTCTCAGCAAGAGTACCTGGCCCTTCTAGAGTAATGAAACATAACTTCAAAGAAGACATTATTTTCTCTGTTCATTTGGATTGTTGGCCATTGGGTTAAAAGTAGAGATTAATTCCCCACTGTGGGAAATGAGCATTGAAATGCTGACTTGCAGAAAAGACGTTTAGAATGAATTCAGCTTTCCCCTTTATAACCTTCAAATATGGACCTTGAAGTCCAGGAAGACAAAACTATAAACTTCACTAAAATAGCTGCAGTTTGAGGACTATGTGCCTTGAGTAGTACTCTTCTCAGACAGTGAAGCAGCATGATCTATTTCAGAAAACTCTTTCTGTTTTCCCCTTCATTCTCCCTATCCCCAATTGGCTGTTTATAAATGAAAATATTGTATAATAAAACAATACATTATTTTTTTCATTGGGCATTAATTTCTAGTGTATTTTAAATGTGCATTTCCTACTAAGTTCTCAAATAAATAATCTTAAGTCAACTTCTCTGCATCATTTTGCTGGTCAGAAGGACAAGCCTTCTGTGTGCACTATAGCTGCTAGATGCTAGTGGGCGAATAACACAGCGTTCCTCTTTAATGAGGCGGCAGATTTCCTACCTCTGAAAATTAAGAATGTTGGTCTCTGCAGTAATTTGGCACAGGGCTGCTTTTACTTTATTAAATTTCTTCTAGTAGCAATAAAAAGAGTGCCAGTGTTAGCCTCAAACCCAGGGCTAGAAAGAAAATGTGTTGTTAGCCTAGGCCAGGTCTCAGTTGAATTTTTTAATACTGTGTGTAATTTTTTTCTTCCTCCTGCTCCTCCTCCCCTTCTTCAACTTCAGCCTCCCCCTCGTTCTTTTCCTTTTCCCTCTCTTTTTCTTTCTCTTCCTCCTCTTGCTCCTTCTCCTTCTTTTTCTGAAGTCTAGTCTGTTTTTATTTGAGAGTCCTCAGACTACTCTCAACTATCATGCGGTAGAGTCTTCAGTACTTCATGAAAGACTTGTCCTTCTAAGAACTGAGAACAAATAAAATAAACCTGAATTAACAAACAATACTTAAATTCACAGATTGGAAAAGTGGCAATTATTCTGTGAAGTGTTGCATCATCCTAAAATAAAACCCCAAAACCTTCAATTTCTTAAGAATATCTATATCTATATGTGTGTGTGTGTGTGTATAAACTATATATTCTCATATGCAAATATGCAGCACTTCAATAAAATGCTCAAAATTATTTATGAGAACAGGAAAACCTGAGAATCACTTGCCTAATATGAGGTTATTCTGACATATAGTTTGATATGTATGTACTGATTGTCACAGTTTTCCTTGGTTATTTTCAGTATAAAATATACGTGTTATTATTAAATATGCTTAAGAAATGGCAGAAGTTGGGCTGGGCATGGTGGCTCATGCCTGTAATCCTAGCACTTTGGGAGGCTGAGGCGGGTGGATCACGAGGTCAGGAGTTTGATACCAGCCTGGCCAACATGGTGAAACCCCGTCTCTACTAAAAATACAAAAATTAGCTGGGCTTGGTGGCACACACCTGTAATACCAGCTACTCAGGAGGCTGAGGCAGGAGAATTGAACCTGGGAGGTGGAGGTTGCAGTGAGTGGAGATCGCGCCACTGCTCTCCAGCCTGGGTGACAGAAGGAGACAACACAGAGTCTCACTCAAGAAAAAAAAAAAAAAGAAATGGCAGAAGTTATACATAACAAGCTACTATGATTCTGATACCATGAAACTATATACAATCTAAAAATAGTTTTTATATTATCTTAGATGCAGCATCAAAATTACCAATATAAATTTATACTCTGGCTAATGGATTTTCCAACATAGAAAAGAAAATAAGTGTTTTACTAATTAATTTCCAACTCATCACCTCAATAATTACTAAAGTTTGTGAAAAACATATAATTTCTAAACTAATGTTACTAATGTTATTTCAATGACTTGTTAGGGTAGTCAAAGCTATTTATACATGAATAACAAGTTATTCGTGTCTGCTTTAAATTTTTGTCTAAATGAATCATTCTTTTTCTAATTAACAAAATCCTTTATAAGAAATAACTATATAGAGTCTGTGTATATATGTGTACATTTATATATTCACTATTTAGCATCTGATTACTCAGCTCTCTAACATGCTGTCTCAAAATTTTAAGTTATTTATTATTGTTTTTATTTTCAAATCTTCAACAAAATATAAGATTTAAAATCAGCTTGCCAAAAGTGCAACATCTTATATGGTTTGCACAATTTTGTCTTACAAGTCTAATAAAAAACAAACCTTTTTGGGAGCAAATACTACATCTTGTCTGCCAGTGAATCCCCAGATCCTTATATGATGACTGTTACATGGTAGGAGCTCAACAAATCTTTTTAGCAAGATTTTTAGCAAGAGTTAATTAATGACTGATCACTTATTGCATAGCAATTACTACTAATCATTCCTCAAGTGTATGTTTTATCTCTTTGGACTAAGCACATTGCTCTTAATAAGATTTACAAAATTTTTGGATGTAATGTAAATACTCAAATCCTTGCATTTGAGACAGTTTCTAAGAGAGAACAACTGCTAAATGTTGTTCAAAATCAGTTAATTGGGTCTATTAATTGGGTCTATTTATTAACTAAACAAGCACTGCATTTTAAGAGAGTACAGTTAATGAGATGAAAGGAAGGAAGCAAGTCATTTTCTTCTTTAAGAAATTATTGAAGTTGACATTGTATTAAGATATTTTATGGCTGTAGTTCTCTGCCTACAGTGCCTTATAAATATTGATTATTTAAGAGTAAAGTAAGACAAGCTGGAGAATTACCTAAAGAGAAGGCTAAGAAGACAACTAACATCCCATGTGGCCGGTAGACATAATTCAACTCAAAAGCAAGTTTGGTTTCCTTAGATCAGCGGAGTGCAGCCTGAGTGGGGACTCTGTCTCTAGAGATGGTGCTAATGCTAGGAGCTGAAAATAAGTTTTGAGGGAAACATTAACAAAAAGTCAAAATTTTATAATAAGGTGCTTAAAAATGAGTTTCCTTATGTTATCCTGTATGTGGGAGAAAAATTTGGATAAGTTTAATGTTGTAACTTTTAGGAGTTAAAGCAAGCAGGCAAGGTAACTACATACATAATTATAAATCTGTTTATCATCTATTTTAAAGCTGCTCCAAAAAATTGTGGCCTTTTTTTTGGTGTAAGTGAGCCCAGTTAACACTGGAATCTAGGTTTCAGAATGAACAACCAGAATTGGTAAAGGTCTGGAGTCATAGAAGAATATAGAGCATTTGGGGAACTGTGTAATGAGTAGATGTCATAGGTGATAGAGATGAGACTGAAGAAGTAAGGCCAGAGTATAAAGGGTCTTCCTGTGCTACACTAAGGAATCTGCTTTATCCATCCTTAAAGTGATGTGACAAGGTACGGTTGCATTTTGAACTGTCATTTAGACATTTCCATGAAGGGTAAGTGGGTGGGCCTTTACTAGATATAGAGACAACATTTTAGTATGTTACAAGAGATAGAAAATGCATTTATTTGAATGTAGAATAGAAGAAAGATCTACCATTCTCCATTATAGATTGATTATGTGTTGGAGACAGAAAGGGTTGTTAACTGAGTCAAGGTAGTTGTGGAAGCAATTGATAGGATGATGGCGACTTTGACTAAGATAAGGAAGGGAGGAGGAAGAACGGATCGTAGAAGAGTACAAAAAATTCATGTTTTGATTTGTTGACGTTGGGTTATCTGTAATGTCCTAGTGAAATAAGCATCAGCAGCCAGTTGGATATATTGCTCAGAGTTCAGGGGAGAGATCTGGACTAGAAATGGGGATGTCATTTCTAGTAACAATGTAATGTAAGTGGGTATCAATGCAGTGTAATGTAAATGGTGCCATTTACATACAGGTGGTAGGCAAAGCCATAGAAAGTGAGATGAGGCCAAGAATGAAACCCTCACCAGGTGCAGTGGTTCATGCCTGTAATCCCAGCGTTTTGGTAGGTTGAGACAGGAGGATCCCTTGAGGCCAGGAATTCAAGACCAGCCTTGGCAACATAGTGAGACCTTGTCTCTACAAAACAGAAACAAACACAAACAAACAAAAAAAAACAAGCATAGTGGCCAGTATCTGTAGTCCTAACTACTCAGGAGGCCGAAGTTTATCACTTGAGCCCAGAAATTTGAGGCTATAGTGAACTGTGATCCTGCCACTGCATTCCAACCTGCATGAAAGAGCAAGAGCTTGTCTCAAAAAAGGAAAAAATAATAATGAAACCTTTAGTATTGACAGAGTTGTAAGGGACAAGCACAGAAAGGGTAGAAAGGAACCTCCTGAAGGGATCTGCAACTGAATAATGAAAGAGAAAAACCTAAAGAAAATTGAAGCATGGAAGCTAGAGGCAGATTAACTTTAAGAAGTTCATCATGCATTTTTCTAATGATAAGTGATGTTGAACTTTTTTTTTCACATGTTTGTTGGCTGCATGAATGTCTTCTTTTGAGAAGTGTCTGTTCATGACCTTTGCCCACTTTTTAATGGGGTTGTTGATTTTTTTTCTTATAAATTTGTTTAAGTGAGATACCATCTCATCAGTCAGAATGGTGATTATTAGAAAGTCAAGAAAAAAAATAGATGCTGGCGAGGTTGTGGAGAAATAGGAAGGCTTTTATACTGTTGGTGTGAATGCAAATTAGTTCAACAATTGTGGAAGATGGTGTGGCAATTCCTCAAAGATAGAGAACTAGAAATACCATTTGACCAAGCAATCCTATTAATGAGTATATACCCAAAGGAATATGAATCATTCTATTGCAAAGATACGTGCATGCATATGTTCAGTGTAGCACTGTTCACAATAGCAAAGACATGAAATCAACCCTAATTCCCATAAATGATAGACTGGATAAAGAAAATGTGGTACATATACACTATGGAGTAGTATGCAGGCATCAAAAGGAATGATATCATTCCTTTGCAGGGACATGGTTGGAGCTGGAAGCCATTATCCTCAGCAAACTAATGCAAGAATAGAAAACCCAACACAGGGTATTCTCCCTTATAAGTAGGGGCTGAACAATGAGAACACATGGACAAAAGGAGGGGAAGAACACATACTGGGGCCTGTAGGGGGTGGGGAGGGAGAGCATCAGGTTAAATAGCTAATGCATACAGGGCTTAATACCTAGGTGATACATTGATAGGTGCAGCAAACCACCATGGCACATGTTTACCTATGTAACAAACCTGCACATCCTACACATGTATGCTGGAACTTAAAACAAAAATAAAAATTAAAAAAAAATTACAATGAACAATATCATGTATTAGAAATAGGCCAAGTGAAACAAGGACAAAAATGTGAAAATTGGGCTGGGCGCGTTGGCTCACATCTGTAATCCCAGCACTTTGGGAGGCTGAGGAGGGCGGATCACATGAGGCCGGGAGTTCGAGACCAGCCTGGCCAACATGGTGAAACCTCGTCTCTACTAAAAATAATCCCAACTGCTCCAGGGGCTGAGGCATGAGAATCACTTGAACCTGTGAGACAGAGGTTGCAGTGAGCTGAGATTGAGATTGTACCACTGCACTCCAGCCTGGGAGACAGAGCAAGACCTTGTCTCAAAAAAAAAAAAAAAAAAAAAAAAAGAAAAAGAAAAAGAAAAAGAAAGAAAATTGGATGTGGAAAATAGTACTTCAATTTGGCTATTGCATGAGGTATTTCAATGTAATAATCAGGGTTGATGTAGTTGAAGAACTAGAGGAAATAAGTATAGACTATTCTTTCAAAAGCCTTACTTGGAGAAGGAAATAGGTAGAACAGGATATGCTATAAAAGATGGCTGTGTTTGTTTGTTAAATAAACAAGACTCTCTGCACGCAGTGGAAAAATACTAAATAGAAAGGCATCATTTGAAGACATAAAAATAAGGGCTATGATGGAATGGCTTGGTTCCTGAGGAGATGAAGACATGAGATCTAGAATACAGGTGGCTATATGTGTAGCGATGGGCAAGAGTGAGGATGAAGGAAGTAGGAAAATAAAAGAGTGAGGAAGAGAGGAAAAGGGCCACAACTGATGTAAATTATAGAATCCCAAGCCAGAATGTATAAACAAACAAGAGACTGTATTGACTCTCATAATTGGGTAGGTCAGGAATAGAACTGGCTTCCATAGAGCTGGATCCAAAGGAGCCTAGTTATCACAAACGTGAAATCTGGCGGTGCTAGCTTAATTTTGTAGACAGGCTTTCTTTGTGTCATTAGCTTGATGGCCACTGTCCAGATAGTCACATGTCCAGATTCTACTCGCATTTTAGCCTCAAGGAAAAGACTCTTCTACTCCCAGTGTTGGTGTATCAACCCAGAGGATTTCTCTGCATGACCTTTCTTGGCCATGTGCCTGTCTCAGATCACAGAGATGAGGGTGAAAAACCATTACAGTGAGCCCAGACAAGACCAGAGGAAATGGAGATTGGATGGAAAAACAAGTAAAAACTGACAGCAACAGGGAAAAAAGAGCAGCTATGAATAATAAAGAAAAAAATTGATATGATTTGAGAGAGGGCCTATGTGTGAGAGAGTAAACACACGACCACCTTTATTTTTATTTTTATTTTTTTGTAGGGTTGTAAAGTAGAAAGAGAAGTTGTTAAAGTGCAAAGGATCAGAGTCAAGTTAGGGACTTGCAGAAGGTGATGATTTCCAACTGTCATTGAAGAGAACCAGAAAGAAAGCTGGCCTGGATATGTAAAGAGGTGGACAATTTGGGGCATTTATGATATAAGACAGTTGAAAAGACACTAGATTTGGTTAGGACGGATTGGAGTATATTCCAGTGCTACCACATTTTATTTGTACCTGTTTAGGCAACATCTCTTCTCCGGTCCTCTTTTTTCCCCTTTTTTATTTGTACAAATGAAATGTGAAAACATGATTCTCAGTGCTAGCCACAAACGAGGTATTGCATTATGGAGTCATAGACTCAGAATCAGATGAATGACATTAAAGTGATCTAGAAGCCAAATGTATGACTTGCCTCCTGGAAAAGAAATGAAGAATGGGTTTCTATTTGAAATTACCCAACTCCCACTGAATAGAAAATGGAAAATAAACCAAAACTCACTTTTCCTTCTCTAGTTTTAAAATATATTAAAGATGATCCTGCTATTTTGGTGATGGTTTGCACATATGCACTCAGATTTGAATAAACCAATGGAGAATATAAAAAGAGGAATAGGTTCAAGATGTTACTCATGGGGTCTGGATAGTACTAAGACAGATTTATAGCAGTTACTTTCCGTATCTCATTACATAATTACCCAATCAAGGACATCAACAAGATTTAGTCTCATTAAATTGGTACTAAATGTAGTAAATTTTCTAATTCATCAATAAGAAATCTCTAGATAATTTGACTAGGTGATAGCTCTAGCTTTTTAATTATTCCACTTAATTAGTCAATCACTTATCTAGATCTCTAAGATCTTTGGATAAATGTCACATGAATTTATTAAGTATAGGTTCTTTGAAACTATCTAGACTGTAGTCAAAATCCACATAGTTTAGTTAACTTTGCTCATCTCAGAAGAAGTAAAGTAAGATCAATTGGGTATGAATAATAGGTGCTTCATAAGCACAATGAGTTTGTGTGTGTGTGTGTGTGTGTGTGTCTACACAAACCCTTAAATTGCATTCATCATGTGTCAGGTATTCTTCTAAATACTTCACATACATTAACTCATTTAATCTTCACAAATATGCCTTTAGAGAGATATAATTGTTATTATTAGACTAGTGGTATTCTGATTTTTCAGATAAGAAAATTGAGGCATAGAAAGCTGGCATTCAAATTGAGGCAGTTTGGTTCCAGAATCTGTGCCCCCAGTAACACAATAGTTATGCTATAAATATATGCTATTTTAGAGAGATTATTTACACAGGGTTAAAGGTATTTTTCAGAATTGACAGGATTTGGTAATGTTTTATAACAACTAAATAAATATTTATTGTGGAGTGTCTCCTATTTTAAAATAAAAATTATTTTCTGACTAATATAAAATTATCATGGAAAAGATTGAAAGGAAACTAAATATTACACATAAACTGCAATGCAGAACTAATAACAATTATTCATTTTGATCTGCTTCCTTCCCTCCCTCTTATAAATATGTTAATTGATTTTACAAAATTTGGATCAAGTTTTAAATAAACTTGTATATTTTGTTTCTTTCACTTAACATTTTATTAGAATAATATTTCTTTACATAATCTTCAATATGACTTTTTTCTTTAAGTCATTTGTTTTGGATGTAATATTTTCATATGAATGTATCATATGTTAAATAAGTCTCTTATTTTGTTTACTTTGAAAATTCAAGTAATTTATTATATCAGATAATAATATTATGGTCACTGTTATGCCTTTTGAACATTTTTTAAGGTAGCTGCTTAGATGTTGAAATTATTCAATTAAATCATATGGTTTTTAAGGCTCTTTTAAAAACACTCACAAATTGCTCTCCAGGAATATTAATGTTCCAGTTTGCATTCTTACCAGCAGAGTGTGACAGTATTCAATTCATCACATGCTAATTAGCATGAATATTTTCATTTTTAAAAATATTTGACACTTTGGTAAGTGACAAAATTATATTTTATTGGTGCTTTAACTTTTATTTCTTTGATATTAATAAAATGACACATTTTATGTTTGTTATTCGTTTGTGTTTCTTTTATGAACTGTTGAGGTCTTTTATCAGTTATCTTTCTTGTTGTTTACACATAGGGAATTTGTTTTTCAAATCCCTCTCCACTCTCCCTAAATTGACATCTATCATTCAGTTTTGTTTGTGATAATATTTGATGATGTGTACTTGCATGTAATCAAGTCAAGTGGTCCTTCATGTGTTATTTTTCATTTTGATGACATATATGGAAATGCCTTTCTCATGTTTATATTACAGTCATCTGTATACCTTTCTAGTGCTTGTATGTCTTCATTTTTTTATAATTACACTTTAATACACCTACGTTTCTCCTATATATGTGTGAAAGGAGAACCTCAACATTTCTTTCCAGAGTATTTTTGAAATTACTAGTTTATCATGTGATATAATTTTTTTAACACATTAATTTGTTTCCAGGTGGATCTGTCTCTTCAGGTTTTGATACTCTCAAATTCCTGCCTTCACTCCCAGCCCCATCTCCACACTTTCAATATACTATCAGAAATTTCCTGGATAGATTTTCCTGCTTTTGTAAATTATAGGAACATTTCTTGATTTTTCTCAAAATATGACATAGAAATTTCAATTTAAAAATTTGCTAAATCCCTTTATATTTTAACATGATCTGTTAGCTTTTTGAACATTTCTCTTGGAGGCTATTTCAGATACAGCGGTGAGGGAAGATCATTCTGAGACGATGACAGTTGGGCAGAGGGAGCTGAGTGAAGTGAGTGAGAAAACCAGAATTATTAACAGACATGAAGGAAAAGCAATCTAATGAGAGCTGGGTTTAAAAGACCATGAAACCTGATAAGAGCACTCTAATTTCCCAAATGCCTAAAACTATAGGCAGACAATGTCCTTAATTATTGACAACTATTATTACATGGACAGAATCTTCGGTTTCCCAGAATTAGAAGGAAAACTTAGGACAAAAAACGTCACTTTGATACCCTTTCTCATTAGCAGGAATAAAATTGCTTAGAATTTAAATGTGTTATAGATCACGTAATCAGTGGTAGAATTTAGAGAAGATACAAATTACTTAACTTCCTGTTTTATATCCAGTCTTTTAAATCTCCCAACCTCCAGTAGTTGATTCTGTGGTAGTCATGTTGTAGGAACTATAGATTATCTATCACACAGATATTCTTGGTAAAAAGCTCCTCAATAATTGAACACATCTTTTTGATGTTGTTTACCTTTTTGCTTTTTGAAAAACATATTCTAAACTTCCAAAATGTAATTTTAAAAATACCAAGAGATTCTAGTTTTCATGTCAGGATATAGTTGTTAACACACTTATAATAGTTACATTTTATGATAGTCTTTTTCATTAAACACGTAAATTAGACTTTCTGACTTTTTATAACTCAATAGAAGGGCATAGAATTTCATGAAGGTCAAAGCAGTATGATGCCATTGTTATAGATTGCGTAGAAAATTAACATTAATTGGAAAATACACAAATTAATATAATTAATTTTATTCTACTAGTCCCACAAGTTTAAATGAAAAGATAAGTTTATTATTCAAACATAACAGATATTATATCTAATAATACATTTAATTTTTAAATGAGAAAATAGAGAGTCTATGAACTGTTAAAGACAAAGTTAATGATATTGAACTTTTTAAAATGTGAGCAACTTTATTTAAAATTTATTTTTGTAGGTCTTGAGACGTTGTTCCACTTGGAGAAAAAAGATTTGCTGATACATGTATGGCAAAAGCCCCTGACTTATAGAGTGGAAGGGCCCTTGCAGATCATCGAGTTCACTAGGAAGACACAGAAACTGCAGATAAGAGAAGCCATTTGGCCCACAACCCTAAGAAACAAAAGCATCGCATGTCACTCCTCTACAACTATCATTATTCCTTTGAACCATATAAATGAACAGATCAAAGGGTATGTCCATCTTTAATTTCATTAAACTTTGCCTGAAATGTAACAGTTTATAATAGTCAGCAATACATTAGAGTTATCATTTCTCCCAATTATTTCTGACTTTAAATTTTTACCAATCTTGATGCTAGTAGAGTTAAATATCTTTTCATATATGTTTAACTACAAATGTTTCTATGGATAACACAGATTATAAAAGGCTATAGGAAATTAATATAGTGTCACCATAAGAGTAAACGGTAGACCAATTAAGCAGAAAAAAACCTTAGACCTATGTGTATTTAGAAAATATACAAAGCAGTAGAGAAAGCATTGCTCACTGAACAAATGATGCTGGGATATTTTACCACCTATATTGAAAAATACATGTTTTATGGATGACAGAATCACATCCAAATGGATTTAAGATCTGTGTGTGAAATTCTAACTTTGAAACATTTTAGGAAAAAATATCTTTTTGATCATGGGGAGAGGGATGGATTTATTATAAACTCTCTTATAAAATTTTCTATTTGTTAAACAAAACTTAAAAGATGGAATGTGTAAGAGAAATATTGGTAAATAATATTCATTAAAATGCTCGAAACACATTTTTAAAGGGCCTACAAGCAAAGCTGGGGAAAAAATTCACAGACTGAGTGTAGATGCAATGCATATTTCTCTTAGAATCTTAATAAGCAAAATATTCATATTAAAAGTCTCCTTCAAGTCAATAAGAAATAAACTCTAAAAGGGGAATGAAGTTGGAACAAAAGACATAGGCCAATATATCTATGAAAAGATATTTAACTCTACTAGCATCAAGCTTGGTAAAAATTTAAAGTGTATTACTGATCATATTATAAGTTCTTACATTTCAGGCAAAGTTTAATGAAACTGAAGATAGACATACCCTTTGATCTGTTCATTTATGTGGCTCAAAGGAACAGTGATAGTGGTAGAGGAGTGACATGTGATGCTTTTCCTTCTTAGGGGTGTGGGCCAAATGACTTGTCTCATCCTCAATTTCTGTGTTTTTCTAGTGAACTAGATGATCTGCAAGGGCCCCTTCCACTCTATAAGTCAGTGACTGTATTAGTCTGTTTTCACTTTGCTGATAAATGCTTACTCAAGACTGGGCAGTTTCTGAAAGAAAGAGGTTTATTGGGCTTACAGTTCCACATGCTTGGGAAGGCCTCATAATCATTGTGGGAAGTAAAGAGGAGCAAGTCACACCTTACTTGGATGGCAGCAGGCAAAAAAAAAAAAAAAAAGGTTGTGCAGAAACTACGTATTTTAACTCTATCAGATCTCGTGAGACCCATTCACTATCACCAGAACAGCCTGGGAAAGACCCGCCCCCATGATTCAGTCATCTCCCACTGAGTCCCTCCCGCAGCACGTGGGAATTATGGGAGCTGCAAATGAGATTTGAATGAGGACACAGAGCCAAACCATATCAGTGACTTTAGCCATATACACGTAACACAGGTTATAAAAAACTAGAGGAAATTGCATAATAATTTAATAATCTTCTTTTCCCTCCTTCAAAAATTGTTGTGCTTATGTTTACTTTCTCTTCCATTTGATTTTCAGGATTTTTCAAGTCACATAAAAAATTATGCTAGGATTTTGTTGGGAGTCGTATGAAATTTAGATTAATGTAAGAAAAATTGCCCTGTTTGAAGTATTGATTCTTTCCATTTATGACCATGGTTTCTCTCTTAATATTTTCAGTTCATCTTTCATGTCCTTCAAGCCAGCTACATAATTTTCTGCAAAGAATTGTTGTATGGTTTTGAAGGACTTACTTTGAGGCATCTTTTAAAATTGTTACTAGAAATGACTTTTTTTACAATGCATATTTCCTAATAAAATGCAACTGATTTTTATATATTTACATAGAATCTTATAATACTTTTTTGCAGATACTTTTTCCTACATAGGTAATCGAATAATCTGAAAATAACAATATTTAGTTTTTTCTTTTCATATCTTTCCTTATATATTTTTCTGACATTAATTTGGCTAAATAGTCCAGGAAATGTCACATTTCTTTTTTGAGGTCTTTCTTTTTGTTTTGTTTTTTGTTTGTTTTTTAACCTCCTAGAAATCTGGCAAGGCCTCACAGTGTAATGTTGAGTAGTGCTAGTGATTGCACCTTTTTCTAGTTTCTAACTTTATATTTATTTTTATTTTTGAGATGGAGTCTCACTCTGCTGCCCAGGCTGCAGTAAAGTGGCATGATCTTGGCTCACTGCAACCTCTGTCTCCTGGGTTCAAGCGACTCTCCTCCCTCAGCCTCCGGAGTAGCTGGGATTACAGGCACGCACCACCACTCCTGGCTATTTTATTTTTTGTTATTTTTTCTTTCTTTTTTTTTTTCTTAGTTTTTAGTTTTTAGTAGAGACGAGGTTTCGCCATGTTGGCTAGGCTGGTCTCGAACTCCTGGCCTCCAGGGATCCGTCTGCCTCGGTCTCCCAAAATGCTGGGATTACAGGACTGAATCACTGCACTCAGACTAGTTATGCTTCTAATGTTCACCGTTATTTTGAGGTGAAGTTACAGGCTTCACTGGACTGTAAAAGGAGTTCATGGCACAAAAAACGCTCGGAACCTTTCACTGAAATTATCAGTCTAGGGATTTGGAGCAAACACTGTGGATAAAAGACTTCATAAAGCTTGCTGGTTGCCCTTCCAGTTTTTATCATTCCACAAAGCATAGGACTCTGTACCACCCTGATTTAGTTCTGTGGATGTCAGAACTAGAGCTCTGAGTCACTGCACCTCTTAGAACAAGCATTATGTAGCTCAAGGAAATGGAAGGAAAGAAGCAAGAACATAATTTGATTTGTTCTTTACTATTTTATCCTCCCACACTCCTGACTGTCTCCTGCTCAAAGTGCAAACCTGAACAAAACAGTTCAACTTTTGCCTGTTATCATCTTTATTGTAACTAATATGTATGTTTCCTTAATTTCTGGTCAAATAGAAGAAGCTTCTTCTAATAAATTAATATATATTTAAAAATCCTAACATCTTAAGTTTCAAGTTTAGTTCATTCTTTTTAACCTTTTCTTATTTTCTGATATATGCATTTAAGCTTATGTGTACTCCTCTAAGTACTGCTGTAGATATACCCTACAAAACATAGCGTTCTCACCATTTCAGACTTGTATATTTGTTATTTCTTCTTTAAGCCATCAGTTTTTAAAGGGGTATTTATAAATTTTCAAGTGTTAGTATGGGAATTAGGAGACAATTTTTTTATTATTTCTAATTTTGTTGCGGTGTGGTTTTTATGCTGTTAAATCTTCAGTATTTATTAAGACTTACTTGGTGATCAGTTCTTGTAGATGTTCCATGTGTTTGAAATAATATTGATCCACTAACTATTCTGCCTAGGGTTTTGTAGTTATCTATTAAGTAATACTATTTTTTTCTAAATATTTCATGTCTTAGTATTGCTTTCATTTAATACATTAGATATTAACATATCTATGTTAAAATTGTCGAATTCCATATTGGCTTTTGTCAAATTCTCTTTATAATTCTTTCAAGTTATTTATGTATTTTGCAACAATATTGTTAAGGAAATACAGATGAAGTATTATTGTTTCCCTAGTGAATTGTTCTGTGAATTACACATTTTATCTCTAATACTTTTTTTCGCCATAAAGTGTTTTTTATGAAATCAATGCAATTATGCCAGTTTTCCTTTCCATTTGCTTAATTTCTCTTTCTTCATTCCTTTCTTGAAATACCTTCACTGTTGTTATGTTTTAATAGTTATTTAAACAGTATGCAGCTGTTATTTTCAATGTATTTTAAGTTTCTGTCTCTGAATTACATTTATTTAATATATGTTTATTTTGGCCACTGATCCATTTGAATTTATTCTTTTTCATCTTATGTGCTTTATAATTACTAGTTTTTGTTTTATTTTGTTATTGCTTTTTTATTTTTGCTTTTTCATTCTTCTTTTCTACCTTCTGTTTGATGACATTTTCTTTGTTCTACTTGGTATGTTATACATTTTATTTCTATTTGTTAGTGTTACATTAGATTTTTAACACTCTTATTTACCAAAATAATGTTTAACATTAAACCATAATTATATCTTTTAAAGTATAAGAATCTCAGAATATTATTTTACTCTAATCACTACTCACCTAATCATTTTATATATTCATACTATTTTCATTTGTTTTAGTTCCAATTTGTGTTTAAATCAACCTAAACTAAAATCTACTCTTTGTTCATATTCTTTGCCATTTTTTTTCTCTATGTGCACGTATTTTTCTATGTATTTGCCAGCCATTATTTTTTATTTCCCCCCACTTTCCTCCTGGATTGAATTATCTTTTCTTGATGTGAGTGAGTTCTTTATCATTTCTTTCAATGACATTCTGTAAGTGGTACACTTTTGCCTATGACTATCTGAAAATATCTTTATTTGAGTCTCAGTTTTTAATTACAGTTTAGTTGAGTATAAACTTTTAGGGTAACCGCTAGTTTTCCTGGGATAGCTTGAATGTATATTCCATTGTAGTCTGGTCTCTATCATTGCTGTTGAGAAATCTGGTGTTGTCTTCTTGGTATTCAAAAGTAATCTTCTTATCCCGGCTGTCTTCTTTCCTTTTTCTTAATGTGCTGCACTATCATTTTGGTAGGTCTAAGGTTTGATTTTATTTATTCTACTTAGGATTTATTCTGAATCTGATCATTAAAATATTGTATCTATCATGAAAAAGTCTCAGTCATTGCTTCTTTCAAAATCTTTTCCTTCAGTTTCTCCATTTTTCTCCTCTGAAACTTTTATTATTAGGTGATTCTTCAGCTTTCTTTTTTTTTTTTTTTTTTTTTTTT
>NW_012106064.1:1722100-1756439 GCF_000951045.1 Mandrillus leucophaeus | reverse complement strand
TGGTGGCTCCTGCCTATAATCTTAGTACTTTGGAAGGTGGAGGTGGGAGGACCTTTAGGGCCAGGAGTTTAAGACCAGCCTGGTCAACATAGCAAGACCCTGTCTTTAAAAAAAAAAAAAAATCTAAAAAAAAGAAAATTCACACATATACCTAAAAACAAACAGTAACATTGGCTTATGATAAAAAAACAAAAAACAAAAAACCTCTCTGCACTCAGACCAGCTTCCCAGTGATAACTGAATGTAACTGTTGTATTTCTTTTAGTGGTTTCTTTTTTATTTTCATATAATATGGTTTGATTGGTTTTTCTTACTTAAGCTGAAACATACTCAATTGATCTCCTGCTACAGTAGATGAGAATTTAGTTCTCTCTGCTTTTATGTCCCTCTTCTAAGCCTCTAAAATAACACTATTTTACCTAAATCAGAATCTACTCATTATAATTATATAATATTATTTATTGCAAAATTGCATTGCATTTTAAAATTGCATTTCCTTTTCTACATAGTGTTTTGCTTTTCTTGGGTTTTCTCAAATTTCTTCACTTGGATGATTTGCTAGCCACAGAACGTTGTTAAGAACCACATTATTTCATCCGGAAATTTTCTTTCTCACAGCCCTCCAGCCTCCTCTCCAGTCTGGACTGAGTTCTACCTAGGTCTGTAGCATGGCTCTCTTCAAAGACACTGCTTTACGGATTAAATGCCTTGTGCCTTTTGATCTCCTAAAATTTCACATAACTGCACCTAGTTACTGTATTTGCATCTTCTATTGTATTGGGTACATGATAGATCTCTTAGATGGAAAACTTATAAAGTTTTATAAAGGTTTTTTTTTTTTTTTTTTTTTTACATTTTCTTAGATAATTTTCTCAATACCTTTTCCTTTGAACTATTTTTCTGGTGGTTTTTTGGTGATGATTCTCTTGGTCTCTTATCTTTTTAAATTTCTATCTCTATTTCTCTGCATTATATTCTGGGTAAATCCTTTTAGTGAAACTTTCATTTCACTAATATCTCCTCAACTACACTTAATCTGAGCTTTAAATTTTCTTTTCTACCCTCTGTTCACTCCTTTCTCAGCCTTTTTCTTTTTCTGCTTCCTTCTTAATTAATATTTTTCTGGGTTTCATTTCTGCTAATACTGTCTCAAGCAGTCATGTTTGTGCTAGGCTTCGATTATCCCCCATGCATTTATGACTTCCATATCTATATCTCTAGGATGATTCTTAGAGTATTTGCCTTGATACCTCAAAAACTCCTAAACTGAGCATCATTTCCTTTCCTGAATCTGCTCCTAATTTAGCTCCTTATAGAACCACATGCTGAAGCCAGTTCTAGGAGTCATCCTAAGTTGCCATTAACCCCTCAACTGTGCCATTAATATTCTACACTATAATACCACTCACCAAATTCCATTTATTCTACTATGTAATGTGACCCACCTGTGATCCTTGGCACCCTTATTATTCTCACTTGAATGCTGTAATTCTTCCTCACTGACGAGGAAGCAAGATAGTGGATAACGGATGAGATATGGGAGCAAGATAGAGTGAATTTGAATTTGCATCTCTGGGTTTATTCTATGTATAATTTCTCCAAATCTCAGTTCTTCACATAAAATGGTGGAATAATAACACTTACATCATAAAGTTGATGTAAACACTGTAAGGAAAAATGCATGAAAAGTGTTTAGTGCAGTATCTGACTTATAGTAGGTATCAATGAGTGTTAACTTGTGTTATTATTAGGAATGGGTCACCCTGCATCTACATTCAATAATACCTCTGTATAAAGTAGACCTGTCACATAGAATCATTTAATGAGCCTGAGCATTTCACATGTACCTTCTTAGATATAGTGCTTAACTCATTTATGGTTAGGGTTCTAGGCATAGTAATTGGTACATGCACAATACTGCAGGTATATATTTCTTATGGGTCAATCAAGCTGTATTTGATTGAAGAGCAAAATGAATGTTATAAATAATAATATTTGTTACAATAGAATTTCCTATATATTTGGATATTTTCTAGGCAAGGCTAAAATAGTGTGCATATATGTGGCTCATGCTTCTATTTAATTAAATTGTAACAAGATTAGAATACAATAATTACTTAGTCATAATTACATAACAAGAAATATAATTGGCAAGGGAGATATTTTTAAATATATTAAATCAGAATCCATTGCAAAAACAATAGTTTACTGTAGCAGTACAAAAGTAGAATAGGTTAGAAGAAAACCAAAGAAGGAAAGAGGAATCTATAATCTTTGATTAAATTATTTGCACTGAATTATTAAAGCAGATGATAGTGTGAATAAATCATGCTAGAGAAACCCTATGCTTTAGGCTTAAAATTTGGAGTTACAATGTTCTAACATGGAAAATATTAGCACCTCCTTAGGAATCCTGGGTAGAGGGAATTTTCTGGATATTTGAGTCTATCCTCCAGCTCCAGGTCATTGTCAGTGGCCCCTGAAACATATCATTATTATATGTTAATGAATACTTCTCCAGTAGTAAAAAGTGAGAGCTCCACTTATTGAATTCACGTTATACATCATACTTTGGATTAAAGTTTTACCTATGGAAAATTTCATTTATTCTTCAGTATATGCCTATTGGGTATTGCCAACTTCGTTTTACAAATGAAGAAATTGAAGTTCAGCAACATTAAATATCATGCCCCAAGTCACACAGCTGTTGAGCCGCTTGTCTGAGAATTCTATCCAGGCGTGTTTATGAGGTATGAACCACAGTCCTTGCCTTCTGGATGTGTGCCAGATTTTGCCTACTAGTGAGAGGACTCATTTTTACATGCTCCTTGGTCCAAAGAGTAGAAAATGGCATAATTTCAGTAAGCAATAATGAACTACAATTTTGTGTTAATCATTTGAAGCTGCTGATAAAATTGGGGATTAGTAACTCAACTTTAGTAAGCACTCTTGTCTATTGTAAATATATTTGGAGTGGGTGATGTATGTTAGTTAATATATGTATTTAATAATATTATAATAGCTAACATTTTAAAGTGTTTACCATGTGCTGGGCAAAATTCCAAGTCCTGTACCTTCATAAACTCTTTCAATACTAACAGCAAACACATAGAAATAGTACTCTCATCACTTATATATTACAGATGAGAAAATTGAAGCACAGAAGGCCAAATACTTTTTCCACATTCACACAACCAGTAAGTGGAAAACTGGATAAAATTTAGGCAGTGTAGCACAGGAATTTAGATAGTCAACAACTATTCTATGAAACAAATACACATAGAAAAAGATTTGACACATGTAAAGTAAATAATTTAATTGAATACATATGTGTATATATAGTATTTCTTCAGAACTTTTACCCTTATTTTGGTTTTTTTGAACATTTCCAAAAATTTGTTAAAGTTGAAATAAAACTATACTAAATTTCCACATGGCTATCCTCAGATTCAGCAATTGCTGCATTTTGTCATACCAAAAATGGTTGATGGTTCTCTAAAATGTATAATCCAGACTTCTCTGGTTACTTGTGGTTTCTTTGATCTTTTTCATCTGTGCCCTGTTTTTCCAATTCCTTCACATCTCTGTCAATATTTAGCGTTACTGTTGAGTGACTGTGTGTGGGGGCCATGGGCGGCGGTGGCTGTGTTTCGTTCTATTGTTGCTATTGTTTTGTTTAGTTTTGGCCATTCTGGTTGGTGTATAGTGGTATCTTGTGGTTTTAATTTGAACTTGTCTCCTGATTGATGACACTGAGTAGTTTTTCATCTGCTTTTGGGCATTTGTGTATCTTCTTTAGTGCAATGTTTGTTTGTTTGTTTTCAGTTTTTCTGCCCATTTGTTTTATTGGTTATCTTTTTATTATTGAGTTGTAGTTTTCCTCAGTATATCCTAGATACTAACCCTTGGACAGATATATATGTATTTTATAAATAGCATCTCAAGTTATTGCTTTCCTACTTATTTTCTTAATGGTGTTTTTTAATGATTAGAACTTTTTGATTCGATGAAGTCTAATATATCATTTGTTTTTCTCTCTTTGCTTACATTCTGTGACATGCCTAAGAAACTTTGACTAACATCAAGTTATGCATACATTTTATGTTTCTCCAATAGCTTTTTATTTCAGATTTTATGTTTAGATATATAGTTTGAATTATTTTTATGCATAATGTGAGGTAGTGGTTGAGAGTTCATTAATTTCCATACGAATGTTGTTATTCTAGCATCATTTTTAAAGAAGACTTACATTTTCTTATTTGATCACTTTTTTATATTTTTCAAATATCTAGTGAATAAATAATTGAGTATTTATTTCTGGTCTTGATATTCTTTCACTGATCTATTTGGCTGGTATCATACAGTCATGATTATTGAGAATTATACTAACTCTTGAAACCAAGTAGTGTAAATCCTCTAACTCTGTTCTTTTACTGAATTGCTTTCAACATTCTAGATGCTTTGCATTTCCATATAAGTTTTACAAACAACTTATCAATTTTTATAAAATAGTCACTAGAATTATTAAATTTTGTTGAATCTTTTGTAATTTGAGGATCATTACTATATTAACAGTGTTAATTCTTTCAGTTCAGGATTATAACTATCTGTATATTCTTTGCTTTCTCTCAGCAATATTTTATCATTTTCAATTTACAGGTCTTACATACTTGACTAAATTTGTTATTGATGCTATTGCAAACATAATTGATTTTTAAATTTCATAGTTCAGTGGGTTTCTCCTGGTATATAAAATATATACATTTTTTATACATTAATATTGTGTTACTTGAGCTTTCTAAAATTACTTGTTTATTCTATCAATTTTGTAGATTCCTTTGGATATTCTATGTAAATTTTCATATCATTAGGAAATATAGATGGTTTTACTTCTACCCTTCTGATGTTTATACATTTTATTTCTTTCTCTTATTGCAATGAGTATGGCCTCTAGTAAAACAGTGGGTGAGTTGCGAGAATATACACCATTACCTTTGTCTTAATTTTAGGGGGAGAATTACGTTCAATATTTGACCATTAAGTTAGATATTAGCTGCAGCATTTTTTAGCACCTTTATCAGGTTGAAGAAATTTTCTTCTTTTCCTGGTTTTCTAAGAGTCTTTTTGGGAAAAAAAAAAAAATTCTATTGAGGTGTAAATTACAAACAGCAAAATACACCATCTTAAGTGTATTACCATAATCAAGATACAATATATTAAACAACTCCACAAATTTCTCTTATACCCCATACCAGTCTCTGCTTCTGTCTCTGTACATGAAGTTTGTGTTTCCTAGAAGACATGTATTTTCATATGATTTGAATCATAGAGTTTGTATACTTTTGTAACTTGCTTCTTTTATTCAGTATAAGATTTTTTGAGAAATAGTTGCATGTCTCTGTAGTTGATAATTTTCGTTTCTTCTTTTTACATGGCTAATTTCTCTATCTATGCTTGTTCTCATTTCCTGTCAGCTTCTGCAGATTTTGTGCTACCAATTATACTTGGATTTTCCTGTCTGCATGCCTTCTTTTATGTTTCTCCTTAATATGATTCCATCTCCTTCATTACTCAACTTTGAGACCAGAGACTATGTCTTCATATTCTTTATATTCATTTAGTCAGTCTTTTATTGGGTGTCTATGTTGTGGCTGCCATGATGGGCTCTTAAGTGATGCCAATACTGCTGGTTCAAGGATCACATTTGAATAGATAGCGTCTAGAATATTCTGTGATACTGGGGACAGGTGAAGGTTAGATTACTAAACATTTCCTCATCTAATACAAATAATATGTGTAATTTCATGTAAACATACAAAATATTAAAATTTATATTTATCAAGAAAGCAGATTATACTGCAGATGATCAGAACTAAATTTTTATGTACATATATATGGTTATTCAATTCATAAATGTTTTTATAAAACATGGGAATATCCGAGATACATTGAATTTACAAACCTTGGAGAGATCACCTGCATGGATTCTTCAATCAGGAGCACATTCATATTTAGTCTGTTAGCTCATCACAATTGACAGAGATGCTTTGGTTGTGAGTTTGGAATATGAATATAAATGTGGTTGATGGAGAGACAAAATAAAGGATTTTTCTTAATGAGAATATATAAAAATAGATGGATTTACCTAATTAATATTACTCATGTGTTTAAACAGAATATGCACAATTAGGATAAGATTTAAAGAGGTAAGATTTCCTGTTGTAAATAGAGATCTTATTATTAATATTTATTAAATTCCTTTTTAATCCAACTCTAGGATTTTGAATCTTAACACTTCTTATAGTCTTCCAGAAGATTTTTTACTTTTCTCCTTCCATTGTTTAATCTTTTATTAGAGAGTACCAGCAGAAAAAGAAAGTTTTGCAGTGGTGTAAGGACACCTTTCTCGATGAATCATCATGATTACATTTTATGTAGACAAAGGCTATTACTTTGCCATTGTTTCTTCAGATATCCTTATTTAGGCTGGGCGCGGTGGCTCACACCTGCAATCCCAGCACTTTGGGAGGCCGAGGCGGGCAGATCACCTGAGGTCAGGAGTTAGAGACCAGCCTGGCCAACATGGCAAAACCCCATCTATACTAAAAATACAAAAATGAACTGGGCATGGTGGTGCACTCCTGTAATCCCAGTTACTCGAGAGGGAGGCTGAGGCAGGAGAATCACTTGAACCTGGGAGGCAGAGATTGTGGTAAGTCAAGATCGTGCTGCTGCACTCCAGCCTGGGCAACAAGTGCGAAACTCCGTCTCAAAATAAATAAATAATAAATAAATAAATAAATAAATAAATTCTTATTTATATCTTCTCTTAAACTTGAATAGCTATCCAATAAACTAGCATTATCAGCTCACAAGATAATTTAGACATTTCTTTCTATGAAGTTTTGGGATTAAAATTACAAACATATACACATATATCTATTTCATAGCATAATTTTAAGAGCACACTTAAAAAAAAAACAAAATTATTAAACAACCACAAGGTAGTGTGTAAGCTACAAAAAACGTCTTCAAATCAATTCTTGCATTTGGAAAAAATCTCAAATGCTAAATAACTAGTCAAAACATTTGATGATTCACAAATTGATATTCTATTAAAATTCAGCCATAAAAATGAACATTTGCGTTAGAAAAAAAATCAATATTCAAGGCCCAAGTAGCCTAGGCTGTTTTTAATGTTTGCTTTAATATAATTATCTTTATTGACTATGAGAGTTATTTTATGGTATCTAGAAAAATAGTCTACATAAACAATAATGCAATAAATATCTTAATATATATGAATGTATCTAATAATTTTCACAATAAAAATTCCTTTGTTGTTCAGAAGATAGGCACTTTTTATAAAGTTTTAGCTATCATTAACAACATGCTTCCTCTCAAATTAGTATTTGGCTGGTAAATGTCATTTTCTCTAAACTCTGAGTAGGTTCATTCCTTTAAATACCTTATTTTCACAGAGAGACCTTCTCCAACTCCTCAGCATGGATTTAGTCTCCCCGTTACAAGCTCCCAAGATATCCTGGGCTTATACTTCACAACACCCAGCACATATAATGGTGTTACTTGAGTAACTGCTTTTATTCTTTGCTATTCTGTGAGCTTCATTAGTGAAGGAACCAGGTATTATTTACTCTGCACCTAACACAATGATTGCACGTGGTAGGCACTAAAAAAAATAACTACTGGGTTTTTATGGTAATCAAATGACTGTGTTAGTATCTTCCCAATTGACATCCTCCAGGTTTGTTTATCTTTTTCCAAGATATGTCAGAGTTTTATTTATTTATTTTGTTAATTTTTATTTTATTTTAAATTCCGGATACATGTGCAGGACGTGCAAGTTTGTTACATAGTGCCATGTGGTTTGCTGCACCTATCAACCCATCATCTAGGTATTAAGCCCTACATGCATTAGCTATTTATCCTGATGTTCTCCCTCCCTTGGCAATCCCCCAACAGGTTCCAGTGTGTGTTGTTCCCCTTCGTGTGTCCATATGTTCTCATTGTTCAGCTCCCACTTAAAAGCGTATCTTATAGTTTTAAATGGGTAATTGGATGACCTCTGAAGGCTTATCTCTCAGACTTTCACAGCATCCAGTAACAATTACTTTGTAAGAACCTAGCAAATTTTGATAAGCAAACATCTAAATAAAAACAAAACTTAAAGTCCCAGAGACTTTGTCTACTTCCCACTTAGAAATTCTTTATCATAATGCAGTAGTTCTCTTTACTACATACCATTTATGTTACTATTGTTGTTAGTGATTTGGAGTAACAGATTTTTGTCCAGTTTTGAGAGATGGAAGGAAAATGTGAAGGAGCAGATAATTATGTAAATAAATTTATAACTATATATATTAGAATTATGTATAAAATATAAGACTCTCTACATATAGAATTTCTCTATATAAAATTCTATAAATTCTATTTTTATGTTCAGTGAATGTACAAACATTTCATAATGTAAAGAATAGATATAGATAGAAGATTTTTATCGAAAGGGAATTGGTTTTTCCCTTTCTTATTAAATAAATGCTGAACAATTATTTAAAGAATATTGGTTGGAAAGATTCCAAGTTGTTGGCCTGCCTAGCCCACCCACATATGTTGGTACAGTCATGGTCTTATAATAATAAGGCAGTATCTGAGTACTCACAGTTTTCAAGTACATGGCAGATCCTTACATGGTATCTGCTCACTCATGCTTGATTTAATAACGCTTGTCATGACCTAGACTTTGAGGTTGCTAGACACTTATGACTCTATATGTTAAGTCACACTGTAATAATTTTTTCCACAAATATTTTTACAAGAGTAGACATTTCAAGTGGTAAGTAGTTCATTTTGATAACAATCAACTCTATTATCAAGAGTGGATATTCTACTTTTCAATATTCAGAAGTGATTATTAATTTTTGGCCATGAACATCAAATTCTAGTTCTTGGCAATTTTCCTAGAGACAGTAAGAGAGGATCTTACGATCCCAAATCTCCAAAGTATATAAATAAATCTTCAGGTCTAAAGGAGTAATTTCAATGAAATGTGATACCTTTATTCGTGTGTGAACTCTTAGATGACACAAATTAGGTTGATTTGAGGTTTGTGCTGTGTCAAGCTATGTATGTAATAAATGCTTCCAGAGAATATGAGCTGTAGTTCTGATGTTGCCAGAATTTCATTTTTCACAGAAGGGATATATAGTTTTCTAGCTAATGTTTTCTTCATGAGCACACATGTTTCAAGTTCACTTATATGTGTGCATGTATGTGTGTATGTTTCAACTAACATGTAAACTTATTCTTTATACTGAAAAGTATATGTAGGAATACTTGTTATATGAAATTAAGCACTGCAAGACATGTATTAATAATTTGATTCAGCATATAAATATTAAGTATAGAGCAACTGGGAAAGAGAAATAGCAAACTGCACAAATCATTGAATTTTAATCGATGTCCCCTCCCCTGGCAATACTTTTAAGTTCCTATATAACCTTCACAAAGGGGTTTGATGTTAAAATATTCAGAGGAAGCAATGATCAGGCTAGCAGCAGCAGGTAAAATGCACTTCCTAGTCTTGAAAGACTTATATTTGAATTGCTGTTCATTGTAGTTACATAAACTAAAGTTGAATTATATATGAATCACATTGTGTTTATGAATTATATATGTAATTTTATAGACCTTTTGCAACTTATAAAGCCTTATTCATAGTATCTTCTTTTTTCCCCACAATTAACATGACATATAGATGTATGTATATGGCATGTTTTGTGTGTGTGTGTGTGTGTGTGTGTGTGTGTGTATTTAACCCTATTTTGCAAATAAGGAAACTGACACTTAAGGACGTTGAATGACTAACCTGACCTCACAAGTATTAAGTACCATATCCAATTACTTGAAGACTAAGACTCTTAGTTAACATCTACTAAGTAAATATATAAGAATTCTGCAATATGGAAACAAAACAAATCTTCGAGCAAATATTTGCTGAGTGCCTACTGTGTGCAAAGCAGTGTGGGAACCTCATTTTCTCAGGGCTCAGCAGCATGTTCTAAATCCCTTGGGTGTTTTATAGTTGCATTTTCCGTCATCATAAAGGCATGACCCTCTTCTGGGCTTCAAGCCAAACACTGAACAGCATGAGATAATGTGCAAAGGCTTATTCTTGACGTCTGATAATTTATAAAAATGAAGTTGTCCATGAGAAAGATTCCTATAAATATGTTTTATATAAAATCATTTGTAGAAGATTTTACTTTTTAAATTAAATTTTTTGTTTTTCACTTAAAAGATTGTTGATAAATTTGGCCTACTAAGCTGTTATAGACCAGACATCCCTAGTGCCTGCAATTCTCCCTGGGAATGCTTGTCACTTTGTAGGAATCATATTATCTTTTTGAGACCATCTGAAGATAGTTTGTTAATTTGTTGGTTTACCAGTCTCTAGTTATCCTGAAAGACTTAACTCCATTTCCAAAGGTGCTACAGAGTGTAGCACTGTAAATCTGATACTCGATGGTAATTTTTGCATTATATATAATATCTTTTATGGGAAATTCTGTATGCATAACTAGAAGGGAACCCTGACAGGGATTTTTTTTTCTTATTATCTTCTATTTAAAGCACTTTGCTTCTTTTGCTCGCTGAAGAGAAGAAATAACACACACTAGTTATTGGTAAAAAGATAGGAAAATAGCAACATCAGAAATCTGATAATTAGGAGGTTTATAATGGCACATATGTGTCATAAACTGCCAATTAATCTTGATGATGAGAAATGTAATCAACTTTAGTTACAAATAATGCCTCTCTTCAGAAGATTTAGAAAAATGTCAATGGTCCATACAATTTTTATCTTTGTTTCTGTTTCAATGAACCACTGTAGGCACACTCCTTCAGAATTTTTATCTGCAGGCTATCGGGAATGCTGGTCCAAGTTATTGAGTGTAATCCACACACTTGCTTATTTATACACTATCTGCAGCATATGTATACAGCATTTGGTGAATTAATGAGGAAATGTATGTGGTGGAATACATTCTGAGATTCTAAACTGATAGCTCATATGTGTGTTTTAGCATTTTCAGAAATAGTGTTTTTAATCCCCCCCCACATTGAATTTACTTCAAATTTACATTTTAAACTTCAATAATTCAAAATCTAACCTAAAAAGAGGAAAAATAGAGTTTGCTAAGCACATATCTTTCAGTTAAAATATTTTGATAGTATGAAGACCCTTGAAATCTCTTAACCTCACATCTGCTATCCACACTCGTCTACTGCATTCACAGACCAAGGTTAAGAAAGACTTGTTTATACCCAGGATTTCCATGTCCTCTTTTCTCTTTCACTCTTCAACCCATTCCAATCTGGTTTCACACGAACTCCCCATGAAAATAGACTTTTTCAGCACTTGATGTCACCATTCATCATCTTTCAGTCCTCTTCACTGGCGATCTTTCAGCAACATTTCACCTCCATTGACCACTTTCTTTTTCCCTTAACTTTTCTTCCTACCATTCCCATTTCTTCTTTCCCTGCAGGCTTGTCTTCTTAAGTCTATTCATGTTGGACTTCCTAAAGACGAAAAACTCCTAAATAAATATTTACAATTAAGGCCTCAAATCGAAAGAGCAGATCCAGAGATTTCAGAGCTTGTTTGATATCTACAGTTGACTGTCTCATAAACACCTCAAGTTTAACAAGTCTATAATTGAACAAAATATGCCCTTCCCCCACCCGACACACATGGACTCCTTCACATCCAAACTTCCTCTTCCATTCTGTGTCTCAGTAAATGATATCCCTCTTCAACTATTGCCTGAGTCAGGAAACAGAGACTAACTCTGGATGCCCAGCGTTTTCATCCTCTTTATTAAGACATCACTTTTAATTTATGAACACTCCTTGAATTATCCTAGTTCCAGTTTCCATTGCCGTAACCTGAATTCAAGTCACTTTAACCCCTGCCTGACTTAGAGCTTTGGCAGATCGTAATGGAGCTCCCTGCATGGAATCCAGCAGCCGCATTGCAGCCAAAGCGAACTTTTGAGAACAGAGATTTATATCATGCCACTGCCTTACTTAAAATTCTGCATTGGCTTCCTATAATTCTTAAATTAGGGACCATGTGTTTAATATAGCCTATGATGCCATTTAGAATTTAATATCTGCCTACTCTCCAGAGAACTCTGATATTCTGTACCACTCTTCTCCTAAGGGTCTTTCAGTATATCAAGCTCCTTGGTATACTGTTCCTTGGTATACTTGGTGCCAAAGCTCTATATGAGAGCTTTGACATATTCCATTACCTCCACCTTGAATGTTCTCTGCATCCATTGTACCCTACTTCATCTCCCATTACCTAAACTATTCTTCAAAGCTTGGTGAAAATGTCACTTCCTCAGAAGCCCTTCCTGACCATTCAGGATCTTCTTGTTATCCTAACTCTCATTGGCAGTCGATTCCTATCACTGAATTTAGCACAATTAAATAATGACTTAAATAACTACCTGTTTGAAGTCTTTCTCATCTGCTATAATAGAGGCTTTATGGGATAAAGAACTATATGTATATTGCTCATTGCTGTACAACACCCAAAATAATAATTTGCCCATTACAGAATTTGTATGTATATATGTTTAATTAATGAACAAATGAACAAGTAATACTTTCAACAGCTGATACCACATATTTCTAAAACCACTGGCATAAGTGGGCACTAGGTAAATATTTATAAATAAATTAGTGAATATAATGAAAATATACATTTTTGCTTAATGTTCCTGATAAACCTTGAACTTTGACCATGTTATTAACTATACCTTTTATTTTCAAAATGTTGTTTGCTATTTTTTCCTTTGGCAAAAGGAATTTTCTATCCTCTTAAAAACATACTTACCAGAGAAAAGAAGTTGGAGTGCTTCTAGTTCGACATACGAAAGCTGAGGGTTACCATGTTATACCTAGGAAATGTCTTCCTGTTAGAGTCTATATATTTCAGATTTTAATGAAATGAGGTTGAGTGAAACTTTCTGCAACTTTTAGATTTAACTGATTTTACCATCACATTATTTTAGTTTTTTTAACTGTGAATATTTATTGGACAAATTCATAGTCCTTTGCTGAAATGTAACATTTCCCTTAATTATGAGTTTAGACAACACACCACACTAGTAACTAGCTATAATTGTGACTTCAACACTTACAGAAAACACAAATATTTCATATCATTTTACAGTTGTTACAGACATTCAAAAATATTATTTTTATGCATCCCTACCTTGAAATTGTGGTAGCTATTAGACCTGCTTCTATGTCTTGTTACAGAATGTGCTAAGAGACACATAAATACCCATATTACATTTAGTCAAAATATTGTTAACAATATTATTGGTTCCATCAGAATTCTATATTTGTTTATTTTTAATGAATTTTAAAATATTCTGGGACAAGGACTTGGTTCACCAGATTGCCAAGAGGTCCCTATCACAAAATGATCAAGAACTACTGCGTTATGCTATATTTTCAGTTGTGTCATTCATTGTGTAGTGTTCAGAAAAACTTTTTAAGGAGGAGACTCTAGTTTTTAAAAGAAAGGTCAAAATGAAAAAGAATGTCACAAGTTGTACATTCAAACTTAATTGTAACACTTGGTTTTTCAAATGACTGTGTAGGTGGCTTGCCTTAATGTGCAGTATTCTTTTTCATCCTTATTCTTCTTTGCACCCAAACCCTTCTCACTTCAGGCAGAAACCGAGATTTTGAAGTAGGGTTGAGTCCCTGAACACTTGCTACTTCACACTTCGCTGCAGGAAAATAATTATTTTGGATTAAATTTTTTCACTTCTGCTGTAGGGAATAAATACATGTTTGCTGCTGATCAGGAAGAATTAACTTCAGGTTTACTCTATTCTGGACCACACAAATCTATGCTTTTGAATGGAAGGTGGAACCAAGAACCACCCTTAACATTTTGTCACACTGGGAGTGGAGGAATTGGTTGAGGAATCTTTTCATGGTCTGTAAAGGACAATTAAATCCATCTAATTAAAATTTAAAAAATGATAGCACAATTAGCTCTCTCTTCTTAACTGGACTGTTTTGTTTTTGAATGGAAATTTTCATTTCTTATGGTCATTACTAATGCCCAATAAGAGAGAATATATTTGAATTCTATGATTGCTATTGAAATAATTATGATTTCACTTAGTATGTCCACCATAGTACGTGGTCTGCAGCAAATTAGCAATTAATCATTTGTCTTTGTGATTGTTTTCAGGTAATAGTTATTTATGTAAATGTAGAAATTTTTTGTATGTTGTATTGATGAAATTATTTCAAAATGCAGTACATCTTTCCTTACTTTCCCAAATAGTGTGTGTGTGTGTGTGTGTGTGTACATATATATTCCTGCCTACATTCTAAAAATGATTTAATCGTGACTATCGGTATTACATTATTCTAAATATGACCCACTTTTCCTGACAGTTGTTAGAATATGAAAAAATGCAAACAGGCATTGGTATTAGGGAAGACATTGGCTTTGAAGCAACGTATCTGGGTTTACCTTCTGGCTCCTCTGTTAAACATGCAGTTTTGTGACCCTGGACAATTTACTTAGCTACAGCTCAGTTTACTCAACTGTAAAAAGGGGTAATGTTAACGCCACCACATACTACCTCATTAATTGAGAAGTACATATCAGGTACCTAATAAATAGTAGTGATTAGAATTAGTGTGTTGTAAATTCTGTCTTAAGGACAACTGAATACTTGGTGTTTTCTCCTATAAGAAAGATCCATTTTAGGGTTCTTTTGTCTACCTTTAGTGGCTAACATATCACTGCTAAGAGTATTTGTAACCTGTAACTCCTTTCTTATTTTTGCTTTGGCTTTTTCTTCTTCTCTTTGTAATTTTGGCTTGTAAGTTTTAGTGTTATGATTAGCAATTCTTTTGTTTTACAGTCAAGGTTACAAAGGTATTACTACATGTCTATTCTATTTGATCAATGAGCTAATATATTACATTATGATGCATGTAATTATTTTTTTCTGACAGATCATTTTGTGTCTTAGGTGATTTTATGTCATCGAGGACTTTTATTTTCCACTTGATCTTGTTTGGAACACCATGAAACTACCATGGAAAATGAAATGTAAGCCAGGGAGGTTTTCCTGTGTCATCTTCGCTATCCCTGAGGCTCTCCATGTTATATATCTACAGGAACATGATTACATCTTAGAAGTGCCAGGAGAAAATAGGTTGGGGTAGAGGTACATGATTCTTCCCGTGGAAGTGCCTTTTGCTATATAGTTGTTCTTCTCTGGAGCCCTCCACTCCTGCCTTCCCTCTGCAACTTTTTTGTCTGCTGGTCCTGGGGGTCATTTGCCAGTTTCTTCCAAGTTAGCAACCTTGAGATTTTGTCCTGCTCATTAAAAAAGAAGTCCACAGCTCTTCAGTTTGCTTCTCAAGGAATACAGTTCTCCAGTCATAGCAAACTCTCCTCTCTAGGGCTAACAGCCCTAGGGTGAAGTTGAGGGAGGCAGGTTGTTTCCTAGTGGGGTCAAGCCCAGCCTGCACTCTTTTCCTGGTCTGACTGCTCATTCTAACCCCTGACGCTGCTGCTCCAGCTCAACCAGCCCATTTGTATCAGGTGTCTTCTCTTTGATAATGCAAAAAGTTTCCATCATCGTCCTGATGTTCTTTTGATATTTTCACATCATAGTTCCATCATCACAAGTCCATCAGAAAGATGGCACTTCTGGAATACATACAAATTTCTTCCTTACAGGGTCTATATTTAAGAATATTTTGAAACCTGAAGTTCATCAAATAGTATCTCATTGTTATAAAGTCTCCTTCCCCACCACCCACCCACTGCCACAAGTCAGGCTCTAAGTAAAATTCTAACATAACCTATTCAGCTCCAAGTCAAAACTTGTTGCTACAAAGTAAGTATATGTATAACACATCTTGATGTTTTTAACATTTAGATATTTTGAAGGATTTTTAAATGATTTGCATCTCATTTGATGTTTTTTTTCCATATATAGTTCCCATTACTCTTTCTAGATTTGTTTTTATTTTTTCAAATTTTGATATCAAAAAGGTATTTAGTTCATGACCAGCCTGGGTAACATAGTGAAACCCCATTTCTGCATAAAATACAAAAATTAGCCGAGTGTGGTGGTGTGTGCCTATAGTCTCAGCTACTCAGGAGGCTGAGATGGGAGGGTCACCTGAGCTTGGGAAGTTGAGGCTGCAGTGAGCCATGTTGTGCCACTAAACACTGCACTCTAGCCAGGGTGAAGGGAGTGAGACCCTGTCTCAAAAAATAAATGAATAAATTTTAAATAGTATTTCTATATTCATGGATTTTAAATGATTTTTTTTTTCACTGGCAAACAATAAGTCAGGATATGTAACTAAATAGCATAGTTATATAAGAATAGTGCCAACATGCTTAGATTAATTTAAGAACATCAAAAATTATACCCATGTGAAAGTATAAGGTCCATACACTACATGTTTGAATTTTAAAAGTATTATTGTATATTTTGTTCTATAGAATTGTGAATTGATTGTTTTGATGTCTTTTGCACCACTGAGTTAATTTCAGGAGAATGAATTTGCTTGTAAACTATGAGAAATATCCAATTTCAATGGATATGAAGGAGATAACCACATGGAGTATGCTTCAGTGCACAGAACAGCAGTTTTAGTCACAGGAATAGATTTGATAGGAATTGCATTTGGCTGTAACAAGAATGTACATATGGAGCAATGTACAAGGTAAATTCTCCATTTGCAGGATCAGAATGTAAGGTGGATTTAAATATCTTCCAAATTTTAGAATTCCACATAACACAATTTTTCTTTCTGTTTATGAATATAGAAGAAGCCTGCTGGAGGACAAGTAGAGAAACTGAGACTTCAACTCTTTCTTTAAATTTGGTTCCCTTATTCAGTGTGATGATTGATATCACTCACCTGGGCCATTTAACTGACTACTGCACTCTTGGCAAGTGTTAGTCTCCATTAGGCTCAGCAGGTGATATCATCACTGCCCATATGATTAAATGACACTTAGTAATATGGATTTCCCAAATTGTGTAGTGTCTTCCTGGTATATCATCACTATCCCCATTCTATAGCCAGAACACAGGTGAATTTGGCTCTGCAGTGACAGGTTCAGACAGATAAATATGAGAATGGGAGGTTTTCATTTGCTATTGGCATTGTTTAACATTCATAAAAAATTGTTTTATTGCCCAGATGTTGGAAATGTATTAATTATCGTATTGGCTCTTGGGCCTAGTTCTTGCAAGAATGATAGTAGATGCCAGAAGCTAAATAACCTTTTGTCATACTGCTGAATAAAGGATTGTTTGTGCTCTCCAGTTGATAAATTATCTCTGTGCCTTGTCATTATAAAAAGAAACTCATCTTGTTCACTAGCCTGACAGGAGATGAGAAGGCCCTAGAGAGCACAGAGAGTTTTTGCTTTCACAAATCACATGTAGGATGTATGCTGTGGGTCCTGTCTGGAAATGAATGTGGAAAGAATCCAGGATGAAGCATACAATTTTCATTGTTACTACTTGGTATATGATAGATTATTACAAATTTGCAAGATTAAGGCTTTCCTTTTACTCATACTAACTTATCTGAAATCCAGGAACCAATTCTAGCACAGACAAATGTTCTTTTGCGCATAGTTGAGAAAGAAAAGGAAAGCTTAAAATTTCAATGAAGCTGAGATGATATCAATAATTTTATGATTATCCTATTAGTTTGTGACAGGGATTCATGGAGACATTTGATATGAAGGCATATTGTTTTGTGTTAAAGAGAAAAAGCTCAATTATTCCTTTAGTCCAGTGTTTCTGCTAAATAAAATGCACTGAAACTTGCAAATGGCAGGTTGTTTATGTTATTAATAAACTTTATTTTATATAACCCATTTTAGGTTCACAGCAAAACTAAGGAGAAAGTAAAAAGGGTTCCCATATGTCCCCAGTCCCCACACACTCACCACCTCTCCCATTATTGACAAACGTCCTGAACTCAGTTGGTACCTACATTGATACATCAATATCACCCAAAGTCCATTGTTAACATTAGGGTACATTCTAAGTGTTATACATTCTGTGGATTTAGACAAAGGTATAATGATTTTTATCCAGCTTGGTGTTCCCTGAGCTTCCTTGATCTGAGGTTTGGACATTAATGTGGGGAAATTTTCAGTCATTATTGCTTCAAATATTGCTTCTGTTTCTTTCTTTCTTTTCCTTCTGGTATTCCCATCACATGCTTGTTAGATCTTTTTTGGTTATTCTACAATTCTTGAATATTGTGTTTTGTTGTGGGTTTTTTCAGTCTTTTTTTCTCTTTGCTTTTCAGGTTTGGAAGTTTTTATTGTCATATCCTCAAGTTCAGAGATTTTTTCCTCAGCTGTGTCCACTCTACTATGAGTTTACTGAAGGCATTTTTTACCTTAATTCTTAGAATTTTCATCTCTCTGCTTACATTATCCATCTGTATTTTTCACATTACCTACTTTTTTCATTAAAGTTATTTGCATATTAATCATAGCTTAAAAAGTTCCTTGCCTCATAATTATATTGCAGGATATTTTCTTGACCCCCTCCTAAGACTCATGACAGGGGTGCATCACTTACTAAGCCCACCCACTCAACCCCTCATGGGTGAGAACATGCAAACAAACAAGGGCAGGAACCAGCTGCTTTGGTGCTGGCAGAAGTGAACTCCAGGCACGCTCATGGCAGCATCCAGGTCAGGGCGCCTGCCACCCCAAGACCCCAGAGACTGAGTTACAATGGTCTCTTAGCTCTGCCATCCGCAGACAGCAGTGTGTTATCAGCTCAGTGGGCCCTTTGCCTTCTCGCATGGGGCAGCTGCCTTCTGCCAGCAAGGGCAAAGGGTCAGTGTGACAGTCTTTTTTGGTATCCACACTCAGTGCATCTTGAATTCTTGTCTGGTGCCCAAGAGGAATGAGGCCACATGGACGAGTTGAAGGTAGTGAATGTGGATAATTTTATTGAGTGATGAAAGTGGCTCTCAGCAGAGAAGGGAGCTGGAAAGGGGACAGGAACGGAAGTCACTCTCCCCTGAAGTCAAGCCGCCTCTCTCTGATGTCCAGCCATTGTCTCTGAAGACAAGCTATGTCTCTCTCCAACATCCAGGGGCTTCTTCCCGATGTCCAGCTGTTTCTAACCTCTACCGGCTCAGTCTGGGTTCTTATAGGCGCAGGATGGGGACAAGGTGGGCCATAGGTAGTTTTGGAAAAGGAAACATTCGATTGATAAAAAGACATTATTCAGAAAGAACCAGTTGGGAGAGAGTGGACACACAGGGACGGAAGTTCTCACTTTGGACTGCGAGTTTCAGGCTTTTTGGTTCAAAGGTGGGAATTTGCCAGGGACCCACCCCTGTCTGCCTAGAGTTTCTCTGCACCTGTCACTGTCAGTTACAACATTTCTATCACATCTGACTCTGTTATGATGTTTGTTCTGTTTCATTTTTGCCTTTAGTATGTCTTGTAATTTTTATGTTGAAAGATGAGCTTGATGTATGGGTAAAAGAAATTTCAGTAAATATATCTTTAGTAATGCAAAGTAAGACGTGGAAGGAGGGAAATGTTTAAGTCTTATAATTAGATCTCCGTCTTTTGGTGAACCCCTATCCCTGGACTGTGAACTTTCAAACACTTCTCGAGTCCCCTATTTCCCAAAGTGTGCTACGAGAATTAGAGGAAGCTGGAGTTAGATATTTCCCTTCCCCTAACTGGGTTAGGCTCTGATAAACATTGGCACATTAGGTTCTGGTAGAATAGTTTCTCCTGAGGGCAGACTTTGTTACAGAATGTTCTGATGTATTTGAAATGGCTACAGTTCCCCTCCCTCTGATGAAAATGAGATTTTTTTTTCCTTTGATAATTGCTCTGAGGGGGTAGTAGAGCTCATGTAGGTAAAACTCGCAAAAGAAAGGGTATGCCTCTACGACTAATCCTTTCTAGACTTTTTTGGAACAAGTCTCATTTTCAGACTTGTTTAGATTGAGCCTTCAGCAATTTGTCAATTACAGCTTAGGTTTTCCTTCCCCAGCACTGCTTCCAGTGGAGGTTTTCATGGATTTCTGCTCACGTAAGTTGTGATTTTCTATATTTGCCTTTCTCGCTAATTTTTGAAGCAGTGTTTTGCCCTGTAACCTCACTTCTCTGACGAATCTAAGAAAAGTTGTTGATTTTTCTGTTTGTTCAGCTTCTCATTTGTTATTAGCACAGAATGGCAACTTCTAAGCTCCATACATACCTAAGTAGAAACCAAAAGTTCCAGTTTTCTTAATGAAATATGTTCTCATTGTTTGATAAATAAAATAGAAATGTTCTCACTGTTTGGTGAAATCTTCCATCACTTTCATTAATGTATGTATTGGCTGGGCATGGTGGCTCACGCCTGTAATTCCAGCACTTTGGGAGGTCGAGGCAGGAGGATCACTTGAGGTCAGGAGTTCAAAACCAGCCTGGCCAACATGATGAAACCCCATCTCTACTAAAAATAAAAAAAAAGTAGCCGGGAATGGTGGTGGGCACCTGTAATCCCAGCTACTCGGGAGGTTGAGGCAGGAGAATCATTTGAACCCAGTAGGCAGCGGTTGCAGTAACAATGTGTTGTGTTATACATTGTGTAACAATGTAATGTGTTACATTAACATTGCTATGTATAATGATACCATGAGATCATGTTAAGTTACTCACTGCCCTTCTAAAACATACTGACTGCACACATAAAATAAACAATGCTCAATATATAAGTCTAATGTATTCCGAATGAATCATATGAGATTTAATTAATATGTTTTTAAAAGTCATACCGGGTTATACTGAAGAATAATTACCTGAAATTTATCTATTTTTTGAGATTTAGAAAAAATTTTATTTCAATAGTTTTTTGGGGTAGAGGTGGTTTTTGGTTATGTGGATAAATTCTTTTGTGGTGATTTTTGAAATTTTAGTGCACCTGTCACCCAAGCAGTTTACACTGTACCAGATATGTAGTCTTTTATCCCTCAACTACCTCCCCTTTTTCCCCAGCCCAAGTACCCAAAGTCCATTATATCATTCTTAGGCCTTTGTGTTCTGGTGGCTTAGCTGTCACTTTCTAGAATTTATTTATTTATTTTAAATTTTAATTATCGTAAAACCACTTAGCATCAGATTTACCCTCTTCACAGATTTTTAAGTATACAATATAACATTGTTATCTGTGGGCACAATGTCTCACAGCACAAATCAAGAATTTATTCATCTTGGAAAGATGAAATTTTGTGCCCATTGGTTGGCAACTTCTTGTTTCCCCATACCACTCAGTCCTGGCAACCACAATTATATTGTTTGCCACCTTGAATCTGATAATTTTGGGTATCTCATGTAAGGGGAATATTGTGGTATTTGTCCTTCTGCGATTGGCTTATTTCACTTAGTACAAGGTCCTTACTTTAATCCATGTTGTCACATATGGCAGGATTTCCTTCTTTTCTAGGGCTGAATAGTATTTTATTGTATGCATATACCAAAGTAAATTTTTTATACGTTTATGTGTTGATAGTCATCTAGGTTGTCTTACCTTTTGACTATTGTGATTAGTACTGAAATAAATATGGAAAAAAATGTCTCTTAGAAATCCTAATTTCAGTTCTTTTGGATAAATACCCAGAATGGGATTGCTGAATTATATGGTAGTTCTGTTTTTATTTTTTGAGGAATCATCAAACAGTTTTCCACGGTGACTGTACCAGTTTACATCCCTCCCAACGGTGCACAAGGGCAACAATTTATCCACAACCTCACCAACACTTACCTTTTCTCTTTTTGATAATAGCCATCCTAACAGGTGCGACATGATATCTCATTGTGGTTTTGACTTGTATTTCCTCAATTATTAGTGATATTGAGCATCTTTTCACACCTGTTAATCATTTGTCTTTTTTGGAAAAATGTGTATTCAAGGTTTTAGCTCATTTTTAAATCAGGTTATTACTTATTTTATTATTGAGTCCCTTATATATTTTGGAGTTTAAGCCTTTATCAGATACATGATTTGCAAAAGTTTCCTCTCATCATGTAGGTTGCTTTTTCACTCTATTGATAATTTCCTTTGATTTGTAGAAGCATTTTAGTTTGCTGTAGTCCCACTTGTCTATTTTTGCTTTGGTTGCCCATGCTTTTGGTGTCACATTCATAAAACCATTGCTAAGACCAATGTCATGAAATTTTACCCTGTGTTTCTTCTAATAGTTTTATAGTTTCGAATCTTACATCTAAGTGTTTAATATATTTTGAGTTGATTTTTGTGTGATAGAAGGGCCCAATTTCATCTTTTTCATGTGAATATTCAATTTTTACAATACCATTTGTTGAAGAAATTATCCTTTATCCATTGTGAAACTTGGTATTCTTTTTTTTTTTAGGTTTTAATATTTTATTTTTTTACTTGTAGCCCTCATTTCCTGGAGATTAGATTGGCATTCCTGCTGAAGATCAGTTGGCCATATATGCATGGGTTTATTTCTGGACTCACTATTCTGTTCCATTCTTATATATTATCTGCTTGTATGCAGTAGCACACTATTTTGAGATTCTTCATTTTTATCATAAAAGGGTCTTGCATTTTATCAATTTTTTTCCTGCATTTACTGAGAGACCAAGTGATTTTTATCCTTTCTGAACTCAATTTTACAAATTTATTTTTTTTGACTGCTACCTTCAATTTAGTTTTCTTAGATTGTCACTGACCTTGTATATATGGAAAGTACTGTCTTGGGTGCTTCTAAAAATGTGCTGATGAGGAAATCATCCCTGATGATAGTGACAAATTTTTCAGTGGAGCACATATTATTAAAATAGAAGGAATAATACAAGGGTAAGAGCCTGGATATTCTAACTTACTATTATGTATTGCATTCTCTAATTCCTTTTTATTGAATACACTGAAATCAATACGTCTAATCCATACAGCTCTCTTGAGTTCTAGCTCCACCTTTTCAGACACTGTCTTCATATCTCCATCTAGATAGCCAGAGGTTTATCAAATTCCAGGTGACAAAAACAGAATTCATGCTCCTCCTACAATATACTCCTCTTCCTGAACTTTTTGTATCAGCTAATGGTAATTTCACTCCTTCTCTTGAACTCTCACCCAAACTGTTAAAATCACCTTCCAACTCTTCCTTCCACCTCCAGTCTCTTCTATCTTTGACATAGATGCCAAGAATTATCTTTCTATATTGTAAACGTTGTTATATCTATTTCTCCCTCTAAAACCCTTCGGTGGCTCATCATTGCCTAGAAAACAAAGTCCAGATTTCTCAACATCACATTCAAGAAATCTGCCTAGCTGTTCAACTTTATGTGTGTTCTTCATACAGTATTTTCATTGTACTCTCTATAAAACATGTCGCTTCCCATCATTCTGACACCAATAGGGCATAGGAAGCAAAAGAGTATTAGCAGAAGACCATGATTTTCAAGCTAATAAATTACTGAGTATAAAACCTGACTTCAATAGTTTGGTAGTAATATGAATAATACAAATTGATTAGCTTTATCTACTTCATATAATTATATTAAGGATTCAAAAGACTGACTCTATTTATATACATATTATCTTACTATCTGTCATCACTATGTACTTAATTTATTACCATTCTATTCATATATCTTTAAGTATTAGATCTGCCACTTAGTAGGCAATTAATAATTTATTAATGTAATTATCCTCATCAGTCATTTGTTATGTTCTCATAAAAGCTTCTTCTAGTTTCTGTTAATTAATTTTTGACATGCATCAAGTTGTTCAAAGAGGGATATATGCACATTGTTTTATAATTCCTTGTGTTCACTATCTATCTATTCCAGTATGAGTTTCTCATGGCCCTTAAATGAAGTAATGAGAAGGGAATTCAGAGTTAGAATAGAAGATGCATGGAGGAATTAGTTGCGGAACAAAGAAGGGGAAACACGGACCACTCACTGTGGAAGTTTATTCATAGCTACTGTTGTTTGTCATTTCCTTCACTCTCAGAAAACTTCTTGCAAAATATCTCTCACTCTGTCTTCTGAATCTCAATACTCTCTCTTACTCCTCAAACAGACACAGTGTGAATTCTGCACCCATTACTCATTGATACAATCACTTATTCAAAATATACAATGGACTAATTTTTAGTGCTTATTATATTTTCTTTTAGCTATATTTGACATGTATACAATACTTCTTATATAAGTATTGTGTGTTGCCTTCTGTGATACTAATGCTCTCCTTATTCTCTAATTTTTATTTCCACTATTCTTTGTTTTGTATATTTCACTCTTACTCCACAATTGTACCACCCTTTATGACATTTCTTTAAAGTTTGTTCTCTTCTTTTTCTATGTAAACTTTTGCTGAAGCAATTGCATCTACTTTCATGACTTAAATTTTGGCTTTTATAGTTATGATTTCCACATCTATACTTCTAGCAACTGAAGACTAGTATATTCAAGTGCTTATGGGACATTTGCACTGGGATATCTTTCAGACACCCTAAACTCAATGTATAGAATGTTGAATTCAAAGATTTTCTCTGTAAGTCGTCTTTCTTCTTTGTTCCTTATCTCAGTGAATATATAATCATATTGTTACTTTAGCAGATAAATTGGGAATAGTTCTTAACTCCTTTGTTTTTCTCATCTCCAAAATCCAGTTATCAAATCTTGTGTGTCTAAACTCCTCAACATGTTTTGAGTCTATTCAATTTATCCCATCTTTTAAAATTCCTATTATTGGCCAAGAATGGTGGCTTATGCCTGTAATTCTAGCACTGTGGGAGGCTAAGGTGGGCAGATGGCTTGAACCCAGGAGTTTGAGATGAGCCTGAGCAACAAGGCAAAAACCCATCTCTTCAAAAATAAAAAAATACAAACAATTTAGCCAGCCTGATGGCATGCACGTGTACTCCCAGAAACTCAGGAGGCTGAGGTGGGAGGATTACCTGAGCCCAGGGAGGTCAAGGATCCAGTGAGTCACAATTGTGCTACTGCAATTCAGCCTGGGCAACAGAGCACCAGGCCCTGTCTCAGAAAAAAAAAAAAAAAAAAAAAATTCCTATCATTATCTTCTTTTTATGGAATTGCTGCCATCATTTCCTAATTGGTCTTCCTCTCTCCAGTCTGTTTTCAAATATATGTCTCTTATCAAATTCTTTAAAACCCCTTATTGACACTTGAGTAATTTTTTCCTTGAATGGAACTCATTTTCATGATCCATTCCTTCTTTTCTAGCTTAAAAGTTACTTTCTCTGGAGATAACTTTATAGCATTCAAAATGTATGTAAGATGCCCTTTTTATAAGGTTCCCCTATTGTCCTTTGCGTTCTGTATTAATAAACTTATCAGACTGTTCCACTAGTGCCAGGTTAGTTTTCTCCTCCATTAGACGGCAAGCTCCATGAAAGCACAGACCTTGGCCCTTTTCACTATTGTGTCCCTGAAGTCTAACAAAATGTATGGCATGAAGTAGCTACTTAAAAATATTTTCTTAATTTGGGGATAAAAACTAAGCAGACAGAAGACAATATGAATAATTGGAGGGATTTTGTTTGTTGGTTTGTTGACTTGTTTGAAAAGAGTTGGAGAAAAGGAGTGTCTCTTGTTTTTACTTCACATTTCTAAAGTAGTTTTTGTTCATTTTCATTAGCTAATATATACACATGCTACAAAATTGAAAAGCACAACAGAGTATACAGTGAAAAGTTAATCTGTTTGTGTCATCTGTCAACCAGTCATCCTTTTCCCCATTCTGGCGACAATTCCTGTGATTAGTTTTCTTTTCATCCTTCCATATACAGTCCATGTATTCTCAACATCTGTGTTTATATGTATGTGATTCTTTAAAACATTTTATACAGTCAGCAGCAGAATGCACTTTTCTGCACTTTGCTTTGGCAAATTTATTTATCTATCTATCTATCTATCTATCTATCTATCTATCTATCTATCTATCTGTCTATCTATCTCTCTATCTCTCTGTCTATCTATCACATCTATCTCCATGGTGGTAATATAGCATGCCCTATTTTTTAAACCTTCATGGAGTTCCAATATATAGATGTGCTATATTTTGTTTAATCTGCTCTACACTAATGGACAATTAGACTGTTCAAACCTGTGAAATAAAAGATATCACTACAATGTATATTCTTATACGATCATCTTCTGGTACACATGAGAAAAGGCTTTAAATGAGAAATTAGATCAAAGGGTGTATCTATTTTTAATTTTGAAAGGTTTTACTAAGTTGCCCTTATCAGAAACTGTACTGCACTACTGCTCACATTCCTACCAGCTAGATCTTCAACTGCCTTTAGGCAATGACATCAATGCAGTGTGTTACCAGACAAATTTATTTTTGTCAAACCAATTGATTAAAAAGTATCTCATTTTCATTTGCATCTGTGCTAATGTAAGAAAGATACATTTTTTTCCTAAGATTAAGAGCCATATGTTGACATTTTTTTTTTCTTTTTGGTAAAGAGTTCACATGCTTTGCTCATTATTTTTCTAGTGAGCTAGGGGTCTTGTGATGAGCTATTTCCAAATTATACAGAGTTATAAATATTTATATGTATGTACATATATAATTACATTTACTGTTACTATAATTATATGCAGGTATGTGTATACATAGTTATATATACTTATATATTATAAAGATATATATGTATGCATGTATTATATATATGAGTATGTATATGTGTGTGTGTGTACATGCATGCCTGTGTATGTGTGTGTGTGTAGTGCGTGTGAGATATGAGTTGCAAATATTTCCCTCATTCATCTCTTGTTTTCTGACTTTATTCATGGAGTTTTTCCTCCTACTTTTGAGAATCTTGTGTCTCCTGCTTCTAACAACCTATGCTCATATGTGTGAGCAAAGAAATAACATAAAACTGGAACTTATATTTAAAGAGCAAGCAGAGTATAAAACTTTGAAAAATTTGCAGCCCAGCCACATGGTAGAAAAGAAAAATCAATTTTCAGGGGAGAAATTCAAGCTGGCTACAGAAATTCACGTAACTAAAAGGAAGGCAAATACTTACACAATGGGGGAAAGGCCTTGATGGCATTTCAGTGACCTTCACAGCAGCCCCTCTTTATGGGCCCACAGAGGTCTAGAAGGATATAATGATCTGTTGGCTGTGTCCAGGGCCCTATTGTCCTGCACAGCCTCAGAACGTTGCTCCCTTCATCCCTGCAGCTCGAGCTCCAGCCATGACTGAAAGGGGCCCAGCTACAGCTCAGGTCACTGCTTCAGAGGGTACAAAACTGTAAGTCTTTGCAGCTTTCGTGTGGTGATAAACCTGCAGATATGCAGAGTCCAAGAGTTGAGTCTTGGAAGCCTCGGCCTAGATTACTATACTATGTATGGAAGAGCTGGAATGTCCAGTCAGAAAGTTGCTGCAGGGGTGGGGCCCTCATGGAGGACCTCTACTAGGGCAGCATGGTAGGGAAATGTGGGGTGGGAGACTCCACACAGAGTCCCCACTGGGACACTGCCTAGTGGAGCTGTGATTAGAGGGCTACTATCCTCCATACTCTAGAATGGTAGATCTACCAGCAGCTTGCCCCATGAACCTGGAAAAGCTGCAGGCACTCAACACCAGCCCTTGAGAGCAGTTGCGGGGACTGAACCCTGGAAAGCCACAGAGGCAGAGCTGCCCAAGGCTTTGGAAACACACTCCTTGCACAAGTGTGCCTTGGATGTGGCACATGCAGACAAATATTATTTTAGAGTTTCCTATTTAATATTTAATGACTGTCCTGCTGGGTTTTGAATTTGTGTGGGGCCTGTAGGCCTTTTCTTTTGGCCAATTTCTCTCTTTTGGGATGGATTATTTACTGAATGCCTATATCCCCATTGTATATTGAAGGTCACCAACTTTTTTTTTTTTTTTTTTTTTTAAATCTTACAGCCTTATAAGTGACTTTCTTTATTTCAGATGAGAGTTTGGACTTCAGACTTTTGAGTAAATGTTGGAATGAGTTAAGACTTTGGGGAACTGTTGAGAAGGGATGATTGTATTTTGCAGTGTGAGGACATGATATTTGGAGAGGCCGCGGGTGGGATGATATGATTTGTATCTGTATCCCCACCAAATCTCATGCCAAATTTTAGTCTGCAGTGTTGGAGGTGGGACCTGATGGAATCATGGGGCGGAGTTCTCATGAATGGTTTAGCATCATCCTCTTGGTGCTGTTCTCGTGATACTGAGTTCTTGTGAGGATTGGTTGTTTAAAAGTGTGTAGCATCTTCCTCATCTCTCTCTTCTCATGCTTTGGCCGTGTAAAATGTGCCTGCTTCCCCTTTGCCTTCTGCCATGATTGTAAGGTTTCTGAAGCCTCCCCAGAAGCAGAAGCCGCTATGCTTCCTATACAGCGTGCAGATCCGTGAGCCATTTAAACCTCTTTACAAATTACCCATTCTCAGGTATTTCTTTATAGCAATGCAAGAATGGATTAATACAGTCTCGTAACATGCTGCTGGATTCTATTTGTACTATCTAGTCCAATATCACAGGAGTAGATGCAAAATTTTGTTGAGATGAGAATGAACAAATGTAGGGACTTGTTGTTGATAATCTTTTCCACTTCACTGAAATAAAAGGAGTAATAATCTATGTAGTCACTTAGCATTTGTAAAGCCCACACTAGAAACTAAGTACTGAATTAATGCTGGGGCTGAGAATATGGAAAGGGCATTATTTCTTTCTTCAAAAGCACACAACTGAGTGGGTCAGAAATATGGCCAACAAGTCATAATGTAGTGTGGTCAAAGCTTTTATAGTAATAGGGCCATTAAAACTCAGGGACCAGCATAACCTAGGATGTGTGAGGGAGTTGCAGGATGCGTAACAGGTAGTGACATATAATCTGGCTTGGAGACCAAAAACTTAATGTAAGGTTTTGGAGAAACAACTGGGTGGAGTTTGTTAAGGAACAAACAAACAGAAGAGATGGTTTTAGGTAACCCAGACATTAAAAGACGAGCCAACTTGAATTTAAAACATATTTTTAGAGAGCTACTTTTATAACTACAATTATTGAATATAACAGGTGAAAAGAAACTTAGGACTCATCTCATTTATGTTGCCACCTTGGTTGGTAGCATCCTTCTTTGGCATGAGAGGGGAAAACTGAGATGGCAATTGAAGTTAGCAGGTATAATAAGGCCTGATTGTGGTCAGTGTGTGCAAGAGTCTAAGCAGTTTATAGGGCATTATGGGCATTTATCACAGACAGTAGTAAAATTGCTATACTATGTGAAGAGTGAGGCATTAAGAATAAACACATTCTGCTGGTATAAGATGTAAGAAATAATTCAGATAGGGAGACTGTATATCTAGTATTTCATAGCCTGCTGCTGAATGCATGGCAGATACCATACATATAATATCCTCTGATTCACAGAAATCCTGAGACATTGGTATTTCATAAGTGAAGGGTTAGGTACACTGTATAATTTGTTGAAGCCAAAAGCTGGTGAATGACAGAGCCAGAATGAAGGTATTTGAGACTTTGGTGAAGCCACAGATCACATAGAAAAGTGTGTAAGATCTCCATAGAAGTGCTAACCTTCTATCCCTACAAATTTTACCTATTAAGACCATGGGTTCTCCTTGTAGACAATATATGCCTAAAAGTATTGAACACCCAAATGAGGCAGTGATTCAAAAAGAGAGTAGTAAAGCCTAGAATCAGCACTGTACTTATGGCCTGGTCCCTTGTTTTTCACTAATTTTTCAGATCACGAATTCTGAGCCTTTTTCTGATCCTCTTAGTTATGTCTGCTCCCATAGAAAGTGTGACCTTTCATTTATTGACACTGTTACTTCCCGAACCTCCCAGGATAATGAGGAGCTCTGAGCCTAGTGATAATAATAATGAAAATACTTCTGTAGCATTTATTATTTTCTTGACACTGTTCTAAACACTTTACATACTCGTTCAATCTTCACAGTTAATACTATGAGGTATATTCTACAGCATTAAGAACAGTCACAGAGCTTCTGATGCCAGAGCAGGATTTGGATTCAGATTTTTAAAATTTTAAACATGTATTATTTGGGAGAACACAATAAATTCTACTTGTTTTTCAATACATTCTACTCATTTTCTTAAATTAAATTACATTTTATATTCAGGGGTTACATGTTCAGGTTGTAACCATAGTAGCGGGTAATAGAAACCCAACTCCCACCACTATAATGTAACTATCACAGAAAGGGTGAACATTGTGTCCGATAGGTAATTTTCAACTCTCGGCACACCTTCCAAGCTCCTGATCTTTTGAAGTCCCCAGTGTCTACTATTTTCATCTTTATGTCCATATGTACCCATTGTTTACCTCCCACTTGTAAGTGAGAACATTTGTTAAACATTGATTTTTTTGTTTATGAGTTATTTCATGGAGCATAATGGCTTCTGGTCCCATTTGTGTTACTGCAAATGACACTGTTTCATTCTTTTTCATGGCTACACAGTATTTCATGGCGTATCCGTACCACATTTTCTTTATCCAGTCCACCACTGATGGACACTTAGATTGGTTCACTTTACTCTCGGGAATAGTGCTGCAATGAACATATGCATACAAGTGTTGTTGTTGTTGTTGTTGTGTTGTTGTTGTTGTTCTGAGATGGAGTCTTGCTCAGTCACCCAGGCTGGAGTGCAGTGGCGTAATCTCGGCTCACTGGAAGCTCCGCCTCCCGGGTTCACGTCATTCTCCTGCCTCAGCTCCCAAGTAGCTGGTACTACAGGTGCCCGCCACCACACCTGGCAAATTTTTTAATGTATTTTTAATAGAGACGGGGTTTCACCATGTTAGCCAGGATGGTCTTGATCTGCTGACCTCGTGATCCACCCGCCTTGGCCTCCCAAAGTCCTGGGATTACAAGCGTGAGCCACCACGCCCGGCCATTGTTATTTTTTAAATAGAATGATTTCTTTTCCTTTGGGTAGATACCCAGTAGTGGGATTTCTGGGTTGAATGGCAGTTCTGATTTTAGTCCTTTGAGAGATCTCCCTACGGTGTTTCATAAGGGTACTAATTTACATTCTCACCAACAGAATATAAGTGTTCTGTTTTCTCCTCATCCATACCAACATCTTTGTTGTTTTTTGACTTTGTATTAATAGCCATTCTTACTGGTGTAGGGTGATATCACCTTGTGGTTTTAATTTGCATTTCTCTAATGATTAGTTACATTAAGCATTTTTTATATGCATGTTGGACAGTCGTATGTCTTCTTTTGAAAAATGTCTCTTCATGTCCTTTGCCCACATTCTAAAAAATGAGGTTGTTTTTGTTGTTATCATTCAGATACTTGAATTCCTTGTAAATGCATAATATACAAATATTTTCTCTCACTCTGCACATTTTCTATTCACTGTGTCAATTATTTCTTTTCCTGTGCAGAAGCTTTTTAGTATAATTAAATATCATTTGTCTATTTTTGTATTTGTTGCATTTGCCTTTGGCATCTTCATCATACTCTTTTTGCATAGGCCAACATCCAGAAGAGTTTTCCTAGTTTTTCTTCTAGAAATTTTATAGTTTCAGGTCTTATGTTTAAATATTTTATCCATCTTGAGTTAATTTTTGTATATGGTGAGAGATGAGGATCCAGTCTTATTCTTTTGCATATGGCTAGCCAGTTTTCCAATCACCATTTGTTGAATAAGGTATCCTTTTCCCATTGTTTATTTTTGTCAACGTTGCCAAAGATTACTGGGTTATAGGTATGTGGCTTTATTTCTGAATTCTCTCGTCTGTTCCATTGGTCTATGTGTCAATTTTTGTGCTAATACCATGCTATTTTAGTTACTATAGCCTTATATTGTAATTTGAAGTCAGGTAATGTGGTGCCTCCCGATTTTTTCTTTTTGTTTAGTATTCCTTTAACTCTTTAGGCTCTTTTTTGATTCCATATGAAATTTGTGATTGTTTTTTATAAATGAAAAATGGCATTGGCCATTTGACAGGAATTGCATTTAATCTGTAGATTTCTTTGGAGAGTATGGTCATTTTAACACTATTGATTCTTCCCACCCATGAGCATGGGATGTTTTCTCATATAATTTCTTTCATCAGAGTTTTGTAGTTTTCCTTAAAGAGATGATTCACCTCCCTGGTTAGCTATATTCCTAGATATTTTATTTTCTTTGTGCCTATTGTAAGTGGGATTTTGTTTTTGATTTGACTCTCAGCCTGGACATTATTGTTGCATAGAAATGCTACTGATTTTTGTACACAGATTTTGTACCCTGAATCTTTAATGAAGTCATTTATCTAGTTGAGGAGTTTTATGGAGGAATCTTTTGGGTTATCTGAGTATGCAATCATGTTATCAGCAAATAGAGATTATTTGGCTTCTCTTTTCTAATTAGGATGCCTTTTATTTCTTTCTCTTGCCTGTTTGCTCTGACTAGCACTCCTAGTACTGTGTTGAATAATAGTGGTAAGAGTGAACATTCTTGCCCTATTTCAGTTCTTAGGAAGAATGCTTTCAGTTTTTGCCCATTCATTATAATGTTGACTGTGGGTTTTTCATATATGGTTCTTATTGTTTTGAAGTATGTTTCTTCAATGCCTAGTTTGTTGTGGGTTTTTATCGTGAAGAGATGCTGGATTTTGTTAAATGCTTTTTCTGCATCTATTGAGATGATTATATAGTTTTGGTTTTTAATTGTGTTTATGTGATGGATCACATTTGTTGATTTGCATATGTGAACTATCCTTGCATTCCTGTAATAAAAACCTCTGCCGCCGATAATGATCAATTATCTTTTTGGTGTACTATTGGATTCAGTTTGCTAGTATTTTGTTGAGGATTTTGCTTCTCTTTTCATCAGGGGTATTGTCCTACATTTTTTTTTTTATTGCTGTTGTATTCTTACCTGATCAGAGGGTTACTGGTTTTATAGAATAGTTATAAGAGGAATATTTCTTCCTCAAGTTTTTAGTTAGAGAGGAATTATTCTTTCTTGAGGTTTTGAAATAGTTTCAGTAAAGTTGGTGCCAGCTCCTTTTATGTTTGGTTAAATTTGTCTGTGAATCTGTCTGGTCCTGGGCGGGTTTTCTGTTGTTATTTTTGGAAGATGTTTTATTACTGATTTGATTTTGTGACACATTATTGATCTATTCAGAATTTCTCTTTTTCTCTTCTTCAATCTTGGGAGGTTTTATGTTTCCAGAAATTTATCCACTTCCTCTAGGTTTTCTAGTTTGTGCACATGGAGGTATTCATAGTATTCCTCGATGATCTTTGTATATCTGTGGTATGAGTTGTAATGTCACTTTTATCATTTCTGATACGTACCCATTTGAATCTTGTTTTTTTCTTGGTTAACCTAGAAATTTATCCTTTCTAAGAACAAACTTTTTGTTTCATTGATCTGTTATATCTTTTTTAGGTTTTAGTCTCATTTAATTGTGCTCTGATCCTTGTTATTTTTTTTCTTTTGCTAGCTTTGGGTTTGAATTATTCTTGTTTTTCTAGTTCCTTGAGGTGCAACGTTAGGTTTTTAATTTGAGATCTATCTTTCTGATTTAGGCATTTAATGCTATAGGTTTTTCTCTTATCACTGCTTTTGCTGTATCCCAGAGGTTTTGGTATGTTGTGTCTCTATTTTCATTCATTCCAAAAATGTTTTTTGATTTCTTACTTTTGTTGTTTACCTAAAAGTCATTCAGGAGCAGGTTGCTTAGTTTTCTTGTACTCGTGTAGTTTTCAGAGTTCCTTTCTGGTATTCATTTCTAATTTTATTCCACTGTGGTCCAAGAAGATACTTGATATTATTTTTACTTTTTTGAATTTATTGAGCTTTTCTTTATGGCCAAAACTATGCTCAATTTTGGAAAATGTGCCATGCACAAATGAGCAAAATGTATATTCTGTTGTTGGAAGAATGTTATGTAAATATCTATTAGATTCATAGATATTTAGTATCTGTGGGTCTGTGTACTGTTGTCAGTGGGGTGTTGAAGTCCCTACTTCTCTATTAATAAATTCTTATCAATCTGTTTTCTTATGTCTAGTAGTATTTGGTTTGTAAATCTCAGTACTCCTATGTTGGGAGCATATATATTTAGGATAGTTAAATCTTGTTGCATTGAATGCTCTATCATTATATAATGCCCTTCCTTGTCTTTTTTTTTTTAAACTGTTGTTGGATTAACATCTGTTTTAT